>NC_056616.1:5038776-5338776 GCF_018340385.1 Cyprinus carpio
AGTGCCCGAAGAGTGAAGCTGAGGTTTTGGACGAGCAACCGTAACGGGTTCCAGAGCGATCGACTGACGAAGAAGTGATGGGAACCGGTCATGCAAAGTGTTTCTTCTTTTTTTTTTTTTTGTTTTTTGGACATTTGATGCAGGAACATAGCGAGTTCTGGACTCTGCAACGGAGAAATCCGTGACTCACAGTCACAATCACAGGCTGATGTGAGAAACTCGATTTGTGGACGATATTAATTTATAAAGACATGTGGACAGCTGAAGTTTATTAATCATGATTTGAAATTAACAGAACTATTGATGTTAAACTGAGTGACTTACCTTTCAAACAGACTCTACAGAATAGGTACAGAATCACCCGAGGAAAAGTGGACGAAATGCAACAACACTAGCTATTGGTGATTCTATAACGAAAAAAAATATATATATTTTTTTAAAAATGTGCTGTCTTCCCATCTTTCCTCTTCCATCTGTAGAGAACTGTATTGTGTCAGTTGTAGTGTGTTTGGTGATTCTGCGCTCAGTGTAGTGGTTTGAGGCATTCTGGCCTGTGATTGTGATCTTCTCTAATCATATGGAGACGCTCAGCACAAGAGATCACACACAGGTTCCAGAAGAAGGAGAATACAGAGCACACACAGGAAACTGAAGAAACCTCTTAATGATCTTCCACGAACGTGGACTCGTTCTTTTTTTTTGTCTTTTGTTTTTTTTTTTTTTTGTTCTTTTTTTTTTGTTTTTTATGTGAAACCAGATGTGACTTTTTAATTTACTATGAACACTGAGAACCACTGGGTGGTACTTGTGATCTGCCCTTCAGTGTCCCCCAAGACATGATTCTGTCAACAATATAACAGCTGCTGGGGGTGATATGTATGGAACTTAAAAAATTAAATTAGAGTAATTATCTGTTTTTAATGATGTGATGAGACTGACATTATGTAAGAGATGAAGTCGTAGTAGAATGCAGGTAGACGTACCAGAAATCATCAGAGCATAAATGCATCAGCTTCATGATTGATTAGACATGCATCATTCACTCTAAGTCAGCAGCAGAACTGATCCTCACAGTATAACAGAGGTAACTAGGATCTCCTGATTGTACTGTAATTTTTTTCTATGTATTTCTATGTATACTTTAGTTACATCCTGTTGAAATCTGCAGTATTCAATGCCCAAGCGAAGAGACACACAAAGTTTCTTTCCATTTTATAAACATCTTCAGGAGTTTTCTCTTGCCTTCTGTTGTCTGTTACTATTAGTTTGTGCCATAGTTCCAATTAGCGACATTTTCCCCCCAATTTTTTTAAACTCCCACCCCCCCCCCCCCCCCCCCCCCCCCCCCCCCCCCAGCTAATTTTTATAAATGCTGCCTTAAGAAAACAACGTTACTGGTGTGCTTTTCTGAGACAAAACAAAGCGCACTGATATATTTTAAAGATAAGTTCAATTCAAGGATTTCTTTCAGCCTGAGAACAGCTCAGACCTCCATTTCTAGTCTGCGGACTGAGTCTAGATGCTTTCAGGAATTCAGTCACGATGTACCTGCCTGCAGCTCCCAACAGCTAGATCTGAGATCGAATTCACATCCATCATTCGAGCAGTCAGCGGAACAAGAGCATTTCCTTCACAATAAAAGGTGAATGTTCCTGTAATAACCAGCCAGAAGACAATAAACACCTCAACTGTGTGTGAAACATTCTTTCGTTTTTGTTATTTCACTAACTCTCTCTAACGTGCCGTCGGCTTTATGAAATTAGACAGACACCAAAATTAAACTCATGCCCAGGAACCTTTTTTTACAATGTAAGTTTTGCCCCTTTTTTGACCAAACCATAAAAGCTTGCTGTGTGTGGTGTTATTTATACCAATAGTTGTGTTTATTAAAAATAATAAACCAAATTAGTGTTTGGTAACCTGATTAATTTATGGTTAAGAAGAATATGTTTGTCTGCCATTAACCTGCCTAATTACTGACCTAAAGAAATAATTATATTTATTTAATTATTCATGTGATATTCACTGTCTTTACTGATTTCTTAAAAAAGTAATTAGAGGCTCAGACCTCCATTTTAGTCTGGGACTAGTCTAGATGTTTCAGATCAGTCACGTGACCTGTTTCAAGTTTCTTTCAGCTGAAACAGCTCAGACCTCCATTTTAGTCTGGGACTAGTCTAGCTGTTTCAGATCAGTCACGTGACCCGTGCAGCTCCAACAGCTGATCTGAGATCAGATTCACACGATCATGGAGCTGTCAGGGAAACAAGAGTTTCCTTCACAATAAAAGTAATGTTCTGTTAATAACCAGCAGAGGACAATAAACACCTCAACTGTGTGGAAACATTCTTTCGTTTTTTGTTTTTACTTAAATCTCTCTAAACGTGCCGTGGTTTATGAAATTTAGACAGACAGAATATAAAACTCATGCAGAACTTTTACAATGTAAGTTTGTATCCTTTTGCACATAAAGCTTGTGTGTTTTTGTGTTATTATACCAATAGTTGTGTTTATTTGTGAAAAAGTTGCCTGCTAACCTGCTAATAATGCTAAGAATATGTATGTTTATCATTATGATGATGATTTATATTAGAGGAAGTATTAATGTAATTATTCAGTTGTTCTTCACTGTTTACTGATTGTAATCAAGTGATTTGTTGGTAGCAGGTTACTGAATTGGAGATTTGTGTTTGAGGTCGTGTGGAGGAGGATTACACTGAACATCTATAAAATATATCAAAGTTTATAAACCAAAGATTCAGATTATAGTTTGATGTTTCTTATAAGACCCACGTGTGGTAGATCTTTAAATAGAACTGAAATGAAAGGTGTTGGGTCTCTGGTTTATATATAAAGGGAGCACTCTTTCCTCTCTTTCTCTGTACAGTCCATTCACGATTTAAAGAACAGTTTTGTTTATGTAGAGGATCAGTGTCTATGTATACTGTGAAGCTGCATTAATTACAGGAGAGGATCTGAAGAATCCATTTTATTGTACAATACTGTATGATGCTCCTGAAATAAAACACAGAATTGTTGTTTAACATGTTTAAATGTGATATACTGAGAATCACACGAACTGTCTTCATCATCATCCAGAGTTTCTCCTTTTGATGCTTCAGGGATTTGTATTATTTTTTGTGAATCTGCTTTGAAAGAGCATGAACTGTGAAGAACTAAACAAACTGAAACACTTTTGTAAGAAACACTTTTGTTGATATCACAGGTGTTGTGTATTTTTTGGTAGAAAATCTGATCATTACCAATGCTAAACCTTAAACCATAACTCTAGCCAAATTTCTGTGTAAGATATGATCTCACATCTTCTGACAGCTCAATCTGCTCTGACAGAATAACCAGCAGAGGGCAATAAAGACCATCATACTCCTGCAGAGACAAGAGCATATGTCTGCAGACTGCAGAGGGGCGTGACTTGAAGTTGTCCAAATCACACAGAATCACGCGAGATGTGAAAACGAGATGTCCGCTTGTATGGAGAGACAACGGTGAGAATATTTTTTCTTCCTAAATACCCGTTTAAATTGAAGTCATTTTCATACAGTGGTATTGTTTATGGAGTTAATAATCTATTAAAACTAAAGTGTAAAGAAAGCAATATATAAGCAAAAGATGTCCTGATTTTACAGACAAGGCTAGTCTAGACTAACATTAGTCCCAGACTAAAATACATGTCTGAGCTGTTTTAACTGAAAGGAGCTTGGACTCATCTTAAAATAACTGTTTTGTCTCAAGATGCACATCGGTATTGTTTAAATCGAAGGCACATTTATAAAAGTTACTTAAATATCTTAATTGAACTATGGCCTAACCTGGTTTAATCTAAACCCTGTCTGTGACCTACATAATATAGTATATTTGTGATTTTGCTGTAAAACACGTTTTATAATGCATAACTAACAAGAGAGCTCCATTAAGTACACATCTTAAAAGTGGATTTACATAAACCATATACACATCTTGAAGACGATAACTAAATGTCTATTTATCATCTGACAGGATCATCTTTGATAAGTATTTCAGATGAGCTCATCTAATAGACATGAAACAGACATCTGAGTGAGAGATGTGTGCTATTGTGTAGAATTCACTGTCAGCACTGCTTTAGATGAGTGTAAGTCACGTACACAAACAAATCTACAGAGAGTAACTAAACATAAGTTATCTATTTTATTTGTCCATTTGTAATATTGATAATTTAAGGAACATTTGTGTTGATAAAAAGCGAGTTCCATCAGTAACTAACTCAACATGTAAATGCAGTATATCACAGATAAATCACAGAGGAGACGGACTCTTGTCTGGATGTTACAGGAACACATGAGACACACGTGTGTTTATCTGCTGCAGAGACACTGATCACAGACTCTCACTGAGGACACTACAGACACCAATAAAACATTTGAAATCTTGAGTTTAGTTTTATTGTTCTAGTTTTAAACAACTATTACAGCACTTTTCTGATTCTTGATTCCTGTGCATTTGCTGCAGATCTTTTGTGGTGGAGCAGGACCTGCAAGGAAAGGTGACATTTGAGAAAAAAGGGAAAACCTGAAACAAAAGGATAAAGTAATGACTTTTTATGGTGCTCATGGAGAGCAGACACAGATGTTTGGAGCAGACCCAGCAGCAGTCAGATTGTCCCGCACGTGTTTTCCTGCTTGTTGTGTGGTTCAGAGAGCCGTGGTCATGGTCTTCCTCATCCTGTTGCTTAATTATTGTTATTATAGCATGTGTTGGGGTGGGCAAAAGATGCAATTAATTCTGGGGTTATCTTAATTTTCGAGTAGTAATACTTACATTTTTAGAGTATAAATCAACAGTCTTCTCCAAAGGTGAGATCTTCGAGCAGCTGATCGACGTTTCCTTTATGCAGAGATTGAGTTCGTGATGCTGTGAGGTGTTCGTGCACCTGACCCTCTTTATTATTATTATTGCTGAACTTATAATTACATAAAGATCAGGGTAAGACGGTTGTATCTAACAAAGAACAATCATAATGGTATAAAACAGTAAATAGTATGAGATAATATACACAGAAAAATAACAAACTTTTTTTATGTGGATTTTGCACATTAAATAATTGATAAAATATTCAAAAGATAGCTATTTTGGGTTTTCGTAATAAAAAATAAATAAAAAATGCTTTAAAGGATAAAACTTGATCACATTAGTGGAGTTAAAAATATAAAAACTTAAATTAATAGTATTGGCTACACTACAATCACAAAATAAAAGGCAGCCGTTTCTTCAACAAGAACACAACATGGACAAGATTCATCAGTTTAAGATACTTACAAATAGATGAATTAAACCTGTCACTCATATCTTTTAAGTTGTTTTGCTTGTTTTAACTTTGTAGGTTACATGATCAACACAGCGGATGATGATATCCAAATCGCATTCATACTTCATACTTCATACGCATTCAGGCTGTAGAGTTTGTACTCTCGTATCGCTCATTAAGTTAGTAACCAGGGGACTTACTAGGAGTGCGGACCAATTTACTAATACCAATCCTAATTCATTAACTAGGAATTATTGTTTCTATTCTAATCCATTACCAGAAAAACATAGTAAAGTATTTATAAAATAATATAAATATAATTAGAATGTTATAATATAAACAGTAAACATGCATATTTGTGCCAAACTGTGAAAGACAAACAGTGTGCTTGTACATATGTATATTTTGTTAAAAAAAAATCTAATTAAATATATATGTTTATATTTATATGTTGCTTTTGTTTGCTTAATTAATGATTTGCATTATTCTTTGTAAATCTGCCGTGAAAGAGTAAATATTAAACTATTTTTGTAAGAAACATTTTTCTTGGTGTGGATTTGTTGGTTTGTATTTATGAATGAAATAAATAGTTTTACTATTTTCTTTTACTAAGTTCAGAAAAATAATGCTTTATTGATGATATTATTATAAAATATGTAGATGTTGAATTAGTTTACATCTGCTGCTCAAACTGTTGAGATCAGACTCAAATCATCAGAGAACAGAGATCAGCTTTGATTGAATAAACAGCAGAGGGCAATAAAGACCTATCATACTCCTCCTTGAGTGGGAGGAGCCAATCCCATTCCTGTGTGGGAATGATACTTTCGGTTCTGTTTTTACTCATATCTCACTAAAGCTGCAGTGGTTTACTAAATTTAAACAGCCAGAATATAAAACTCATGCAGAACTTTTACAATGTAAGTTTCCTTTTTCTTTTAAATATAAAGCTTGTGTGTTTTTGTGTTATTCTACCAATAGTTGTGTTTATTTGTGGAAACGGGTTGCCTAATGATGCTAATGAAAAGAGCGAACATGCTTACCATTGTGCCAATGAAGAAAGATTATGATGATGGGTTTTATTAGTGTGGTCATTAATGTAGTTATTAAAATATTCTACATGGATTACTCAGTTCAATCAAATTATTTCTACGTTGATGTGAGGATTGTTTGGTTACTCTGTGTCTGTTTGTGTTCATCACGTTGACTCAGATGATTAAGAAACACACACACACACACATATATATATATATACATACAGGTGCTTCTCAATAAATGATAATGTCGTGGAAAAGTTCATTTATTTCAGTAAATTAACTCAAATTATGAAACTCGTGTATTAAATAAATTCAATGCACACAGACTGAAGTAGTTTAAGTCTTAACGACATTCTAATTTATTAAGAAACACCTGTATATATATATATATATATATATATATATATATATATTATATATATATATATATATATATATACTGATAATATTAATAACACAAAATAATTTTGATTATATTTCAATTTTTCATAATATAATCTCTCATAACATTAAAAAACCACTTTATAAATCTTTAAATAGGTTTGTAGTCTCTGTATTGTGTCAGTTGTGTAGTATTTGATCTCTCAGATCAGTATTTTATGGCTGTATTAATGTGTTTGTGATGTGTGTCTGTATCTGTCTCATAACAGATCTTATTCTCATCAGGTTCAGATGCTTCAATCTTCTTCTGCTGCTGTTTTGTCTCGTCTATCACAGCGGTCAGTGTACTTTATGTTTATAAACTCTATTTATTCTTGGTGTTCAGTGTCAGCTAGAGTTATTCTAGTCAATTATTTCTCTGCTGTGTCTCTCAACCAAGACTTTTGTTAACATTTGTGGATTGATGTGGAGATTTACACTGATTTATAATAAATACACATTGTTCAGGAATTCATTAAAACTGCACTTTTACATCTGATACAGCTTTATATTATTATTATAAACATTTGAAATGTTAAAATGTGCCACTGCTAATATTGCTCACTCGTATTGCCCTCTTTTATATTTTTAATAAATTTTTTATAACAAATATCTGGTTGCTGCAAAGAAAGTCACTTTTTTTAGTGCTGTGTTCATTATTTTAAACAATTGCTGTCCTTTTTGGTAAGAACAGGAAAGAATTGAAACTCAGTTGTTTGTAAGGTAAAGCTCTGGGAGCTGCATTTAGACTTCTGACTGAATCTGCTGTTTTCTGTTCATTCATGAACCAGATCTCATTAGTCATTAGTGCTTGAGATTGAGCATTTAATGATTTTATTTCATGTAGAGATGATGAAGTAACCTGAGGTTGAGAGTCTAGATGAAGAGCACAAAGACAAAATAGATCATGTCTCTGATGAGCAATGAACATCCTTAATATTTACATTCATTTCTGATGTTAAATATTAGAGAAACTCCTCCATTAGTTCACAGTTGATGAATCCACTTCCACTGTGATGAAATATCTTCAGCAAAAGAAAATACAGTAAACTAAAAACTAAATTGTATGCAAATAAAACAAACACACACAAACCAATATCAGAACAAAAGAGAGGAAACATCACACTCACATGTGAACATGAGGCCAATAATATTGTTCACATTGATGTATTCAGTGTGTCAGAAATCATAGATGTGTGTCAGACTGAAGACTGTAGTGGACGAGTGTTTAAAGAAGGAAACTGTGACGTCGTCATCAAGAATCTGAGCTTCAGTGACGCTGGGAAATACTTTCTGAGAATCTATTACACTTATGATCAGACAGAGCTGGAGACACAAATCAGGACGTACCAACTTCATATTCATGGTGAAGACAAAACTGATCAAACATCAGCATCTGCTTTTTTAAATGATTACATTTGGTCCCCAATCATAAATATGTGTTTATGGTCTTGATTGATTGACAGCATTATAATAATGATTAATGTGTTTCTGTTTCTCCTCAGATGAGATTTCTGTGAAAACAGGCGAGGAGCTAAAGATGTCTGTTCTGTTGTCTAATGCTGATAAAGTGGAGACAAACTCTGGTGGAGAGTGGAAGGAGGTTTGGAGCGATCGACTGAATGAAAATAATGATGAAAACCTGATCATTAAATCATTTAAAGCCACAGATGCAGGAACATACAGAGTTCTGGACTCTGAAGGAGAAATCTTGATCACAGTCACAATCACAGGTGAGAGAAACTCAGATTTGAGGAAATATCATTTATAAAGCATTTGGACAGCTGAGGTTTATTCATCATGATTTGAACATTAACAGAAATATTGATGTTAAACTGTGTGACTTACCTTTCAACATCCTCTACAGAATCAGGTACAGAATCACCGGGAAAACTGGACGACACTGAACAACACAGTAAGTAAAACTGCTTTACAAAATCCTCAAGCAATAAGGAAAAAAAAAAAAAAAAAATATATATATATATATTGAGATATATATATATATATATATATATATATATAGTATATATATATATATATATATTTTTTTTCTTTATTAAATGTGCTCTCTTCCCATCTTCCTCCTTCCATCTGTAGAGAACTGGATTGTGTCAGTTGTAGTGTGTTTGGTGATTCTGGCTGTGATTGTGATTTCTGTCATCATATGGAGACGTCAGCACAGAGATCACACACAGGTTCCAGCAGAGGAGAATACAGAGCACACACACAAACGAGCCTGAACAGCTGGTGACGCAATAATAATAATAGATGTTGAACACCTGAGAACCACTGCTTACTTGTGATCTGCCTTCAGTGCCAAGACGATTCTGTCAACATATAACAGCTGCTGGGGGTGATATGTGTGGTTAAAAAAATTAGCTTTAATGTTGGTTTAATGATGATGTGTGTGCCGTTTACACTAAGAGATGAAGTCTAGAATGCAGGTAGAATTACCAGAAATCATCAGAGATAAATGATCAGCTTCATGTTGATTAGCACTCATCGTTTACTCTAAGTCCCAGCAGAATTGATCTCACAGTATAACAGAGTAACTGGATCTCCTGATTGTACTGTAATTTCTATGTATTTCTATGCTTTTGAACACATCAGTTGAAATCTGTGTCAATGCAAAGAAGAGGACACACAAAGTTTATTTCCATTTTAAACCATCTTAAGAGTTTTTTTCCTTGCTTCTGTTGGTCTGTTACTATTCTTTGTTCCATAGTTCAATTAGGACATTTAAGTAATTTTTATAAACATTACTGGTGCTTTTTGAGACAAAACAAAGGCACTGATATATTTTAAGATCAGTCAGATGCAAGTTTCTTTCAGAAAAAACACATACCACAATTATTTTAGTCTAGGACTAGCCTCAAGCCTCGTCTGTGAAACAGGGGGTACGTGTGTTAATGTGAGACTGATGTATAACTGTGGTCTGTGTAACGTTACATACACTATTTCAGCTCATGTTACAACATGTAAACCAAGAAGAGACATGATTTGTATTTGTACGTTTTTGTAAAGTGTTTTTTATGTAATATGATAAACATTAATAATTAATCAAAAGCATCTCCCGGATGCTGTTCATATAGCTTACAGTATGTTGAATGAAACCTGGAATATTTACATCTGTACTGTTGTCAAATGTCTTACAAGCTAATAAACCACATTCAGTATTAAAAACTACACAAGACAATCATGAGGAGACTATTACTCAGTGCTTTATTATTGGATCTGTATTAACACTTGAGCTGATATAGAGACTATTACTCAGTGCTTTATTATTGGATCTGTATTGTGGTCTGATTACAAAAGACAACATGACATTTCCCAATGACAACATGACATTTCTTGAATGACATTTAACATTAATGTGATCTGTGCAGCTCTAACAGCTGATCTGAGATCAGATTCACACCATCATGGAGCTGTCCGGGAAACAAGAGTTCCTTCACAATTAAAGTAATGTTCTGTTAATAACCAGCAGAGGACAATAATAATCCCTTTCCGTGAGCTCACCTGTGTGTTGTGACACTTTCGATTTATTTTTACTTTGAATCTCACTAAAACATGCTGTGGTTTGCATTATTTTAACACCTTTTACCATGTAAGTTTTCATGTTTTTAAAATATAAATCCAGCTGGGTGCTCTTTGTGTTTTTATCCCATATGCAAAAAAAGAAAAGGAAAAAAAGAGACAATTTTTATGACCAACATATATTTTAAATATGTCAAAAATATGTGGTAAATTGAAGCTCAATTAAATATATTTTTGACCAGAAATAGAATATTTAGTTTACCCTCATATACCAAAATGAATTTCAGGGACTAGAAATCTTGAAGCAGACTAGTGTTTAAGCCAAATGCAAATAGCCAAGAGATCAAAAAAACCTACATAAATATAATGATTTAATAATGATTATTTTATACGATTATTTATAATTATTTTATTGTTTATAATATTATTTTTATAATCTTTTTTTTTTTAAAATTATTGTTATTCTAATGTTTTACATGTTCATATTGATAACAAATAAAGTTTTTCTTCAAATTTTACATGAATGTATTTTCTTGGCTTGAAATATATAGCGCAAAAAAAAAAATTAATTAGCTCATAATCTCCTCTGATGACCCCGCAGTGTTGCTAGGAGACACGTTACAAATAAAACAGTGTTCTAAATTGAGCTCAAAAATATCAAACATGTTTGATCTCCTCTGACTATGAAGTCTGAAGCTAAAAAAACAGAGTTTGTGTCTATCATACATGATTTTTCTGTGAAATCTGTCAACTCTGACTGACCAAGTCTGCAGAAGGGCTCTGATCTCATCCAGACTGAAACAGTCCATAATTTGTCCATAAATCATCATGTGTTCTCTTA
The DNA here is from genome assembly GCF_018340385.1 of Cyprinus carpio. NCBI lineage: Eukaryota > Metazoa > Chordata > Actinopteri > Cypriniformes > Cyprinidae > Cyprinus > Cyprinus carpio. The sequence continues at coordinate 5,049,917 of NC_056616.1, forward strand.
GTCATGATGTGAACTCCAGCTGTTACTTGTACATTTGCCTTCAGTGTCAACAGATCTGCAGAGGATTCTGCCAACAGACATACTGCAATATGTTTTTAATTTCCAGTACATGATCACTTGTGCTGGACCACATCAGGAGTCTTTATGCTGAATATTTGCATTTAGTTAGTGACCTGGTTAAAGATCTGGATTAGTAACTGAAAAGTTAATTCACAAACTAGAAATCGTTTCTATTGATCAACTATAGTTTCTATAAATATTAGGAGAGTATTCACAGTAAGCATTATATCTATGTACATAATTATATGTTGAAACATGTTTAAATAATATGAATATTTAATATGGATTTAGGAAGAGTTTTAGATTCTCCTAAAGAGTCTTCATTAGCTCCACAGTTGCTTTTGAATGCTCAAGGAATTTGCACTATTTTTGTAAATATTTTATATATTGTGAAAAGCTAAAAACTTTTTTTTTTTTGTATGTACGTATTAGGTATTTTTACTGTTTTTATTTTTTACATGTTCAGAACAAGTTATTTTTATAACATATATAAAATATGAGGAGGATCTTTTAAATTGTTTATGTACAAGTTGTGGTTTACATCTGCATTTACTCACAAACTAAACAGGCTTTATGTGAAGCTGCATCAGATTCAGATTGAGACACAAACAGAGCTGAAATCTGCTGCTCAAACTGTTGAGATCAGACTGAAATCATCAGAGATCTTCTTCAAAATAAACTTCTGCTGCTCTAAACATGATATACAGCCGTATGTGGAACCAAAAAGGGGAAACACAATGTTTAATGGACATTCTTGTCTTATTGTTTGTCCTTTCTGACTGTGAATGTGATGTTTCTGATTAATAGATATATGTGGTTATAGTCTCATGGTTTTGTGTTCTGGTGTATGCAGTTATAATGAAAAAAATCATGCAATTATCACTCTTCTGAAAGTTTAAAACAGAACACTTAAGCTTTACATGTTAACATCAGACTAATATATTAGAATTGTGTTCTGTGTAAAGTTATATTTTACTCATTTAACTAATGTTATGTCATGTTAAACAATAAGAGATGCGATTTTATTTGTACATTTTTTTGTGAAGTACTTTTTTAATGAAGGATTGTCAAAAATATTAATCAAAAGCAAGTCCATCAAACCTGGAATATTTATATCTGGACACACACTGTTTTGTTGGCCAAGAGACTAAGTTAATGGAGCACATCTTTAAAATAAACAAACATGAAGGAATATTCACTTTGATGTAACAAATCAAAGGAAGGAAGAAACTCTGATAAAGAGACTATTATTCAGTGCTTTTCTTTGCTCTGGAGAGGAAGTGGAAAGATTTTTGTGGTTTAGTGTCTCTGCATTTTGGTCTCATTCTTTCTTTCATTCTTTCTTTCCTTCCTTCTATTCATTCATAAATTTACCAATAAAAAGTTTCTGTGTTGTGATTCCAGTCATGTGACTCTTTCAGCTCTACAGCTGTTAAACTGATCAGATTTCTGATAAACTGATATGATCAGATTTCACCTGGTTGGAAGAGCCTAGTCCCAAGTACTTTCATTTTTGTCTGGTTAAATGTGTGGTGGTTTACGCCAGAACAAATGATTCATTGTGAACTTTTAACATTTAAGTTTTTGTGTTTTTCAGTCTAAAGTCAATTTGTGTGTTTTTGTTATGATTATAGTGAAGATGATTATTTTGGTTTTTATTATAATTATTTGATTGTTCTGTCAGCGTTCCTCATATCTTGCCCTGGAGGGTCAATGCGCTGCAGAGTTTATCTCAAACCCTGATCAAACTCATCTACTGTACCTGTGATTTTCTAATGCTCCTGAAGACACTGATTAGCATTGATTAGCATGCTCAGGTGTGTTTTGATTAGGGTTAGAGCTGAACTCTGCAGGACAGTGATGAGTCCCGTGGCCCAGATTTGAGCATCCCTGCTTACATTGATAGCTCAGATGAGAGGACTGGTTGGTAACAGGAAAAATAATTTAATATACTTTGTGTTCATTGGGCCTTTGAGTTTGCTGGTCATTTTGGGTCTGAGGATTACACTGAAATCATTTATTAAACGAAATATACAGATTATAGTATGATGTTTCTTATTGGACATTTTTTCACGTTCAAGATACACGTGTTAAATCTTTAAATAGGTTTGTAGTCTCTGTATTGTGTCAGTTGTGTAGTATTTGATCTCTCAGATCAGTATTTTATGGCTGTATTAATGTGTTTGTGATGTGTGTCTGTATCTGTCTCATAACAGCTCTTATTCTCATCAGGTTCAGATGCTTCAATCTTCTGCTGCTGCTGTTTTGTCTCGTCTATCACAGCGGTCAGTGTCATTTATGTTTATAAAACAAACTTTTATTTTCAGTGTTTATTCAGTGATTCAAGAGAAATAGATGTGTGTCAGACTGAAGAATGTAGTGGACGAGTGTTTAAAGAAGGAAACTGTGACGTCATCATCAAGAATCTGAGCTTCAGTGACGCTGGGAAATACTTTCTGATAATCTATTACAATAATGATCAGACAGAGCTGGAGACACAAATCAGGACGTACCATCATTGTAATTATATAATGCCAAAATAATATAAAATAACATAAAAAAAATACATCAATAACCAAAATTCTAAACAACTACAAAAAATACAGTCGTGGCCAAAAGTTTTGAGAATTACATAAATATTAGTTTTCAAGAAGTTTGCTGCTAAACTGCTTTTAGATCTTTTGTTTCAGTTGTTTCTGTGATGTACTGAAATATAATTACAAGCACTTCATACGTTTCAAAGGCTTTTATCGACAATTACATGACATTTATGCAAAGAGTCAGTATTTGCAGTGTTGGCCCTTCTTTTTTAGAACCTCTGCAATTCGACTGGGCATGCTCTCAATCAACTTCTGGGCCAAATCCTGGACTGATAGCAACCCATTCTTTCATAATAACTTCTTGGAGTTTGTCAGAATTAGTGGGTTTTTGTTTGTCCACCCGCCTCTTGAGGATTGACCACAAGTTCTCAATGGGATTAAGATCTGGGGAGTTTCGAGGCCATGGAGCCAAAATTTCAACATTCTCGTCCCCGAGCCACTTAGTTATCACTTTTGCCTTATGGCACGGTGCTCCATCGTGCCGGAAAATGCATTGTTCTTCACCAAACTGTTGTTGGGGTTGTTGGAAGAAGTTTGCTGTTGGAGGGTGTTTTTGGTACCATTCTTTATTCATGGCTGTGTTTTTGGGCAGAATTGTGAGTGAGCCCACTCCCTTGGGATGAGAAGCAACCCCACACATGAATGGTGTCAGGATGCTTTACTGTTGGCATGACACACGACTGATGGTAGCGCTCACCTTTTCTTCTCCGGACAAGCCTTATTCCAGATGCCCCAAACAATCGGAAAGGGGCTTCATCGGAGAATATGACTTTGCCCCAGTCCTCAGCAGTCCATTCACTATACTTTCTGCAGAAGATCAATCTGTCCCTGATGTTTTTTTTTTTTGGAGAGAAGTGGCTTCTTTGCTGGCCTTCTTGACACCAGGCCATATTCCAAAAGGCTTCGCCTCACTGTGCGTGCAGATGCGCTCACACCTGCCTGCTGCCATTCCTGAGCAAGCTCTGCACTGGTGGCACTCCGATCCTGCAGCTGAATCCTCTTTAGGAGACGATCCTGGCGCTTGCTGGACTTTCTTGGACACCCTGAAGCCTTCTTTACAAGAATTGAACCGCTTTCCTTGAAGTTCTTGATGAACCTATAAATTGTTGATTTAGGTGCAATCTCAGTAGCCACAATATCCTTGCCTGTGAAGCCATTTTTATGCAACGCAATGATGACTGCACGCGTTTCTTTGCAGGTCACCATGGTTAACAATGAAAGAACAATGATTTCAAGCATCACCCTCCTTTTGACATGTCAAGTCTGCCATTCTAACCCAATCAGCCTGACATAATGATCTCCAGCCTTGTGCTCGTCAACATTCTCACCTGAGTTAACAAGATGATTACTGAAATGATCTCAGCAGGTCCTTTAATGACAGCAATGAAATGCAGTGGAAAGGTTTTTTTGGGGATTAAGTTAATTTTCATGGCAAAGAAGGACTATGCAATTCATCTGATCACTCTTCATAACATTCTGGAGTATATGCAAATTGCTATTATAAAAACTTAAGCAGCAACTTTTCCAATTTCCAATATTTATGTAATTCTCAAAACTTTTGGCCACGACTGTAGAGTAGCACTTGTTGTTTGTTGTTTTTCCGATCACAAATGCAGACATGGTTTTATGTTTACGCTGAGCAATATGCAATGCAGCGCGTAAAAAGACAGTATAAGTCATTACAATCAGTAATTATGTCCCCACTGGACAATGGTTTTTTTTAACCTGTCATGCTGGTGTTCTGACTGGGACACGCCATAACAGTATATGTTTATATGCTTGAAACATTTGGCCAATCACAACGCCCTGGATAGCTGGCCAATCAGAGCACACCTCGCATTTTTTAGACCAATGAGCTTTGTAAAAAAACATGCGTTTCAGAAAGGCGGGGCATAGAGGAGAAACTATAATATACAGTATGTGGAAAATAATGTGTTTTTTTAAAACCTTAAACCGCATAAACACATTTCATTAAACAAAATACACAAAATAATGTTCTTTTTAGCAGCATCATATGACCCCTTTAAGCTATGAAACACACAAAGGCACATATTAACTTAATGTCACTGGTTTCCACACTGGTTTCGTTAAACAAAATAAATGATTATTTTAAAAGATCGACTCAAAAGAATCATCTGTTCACGAATTGGATCATGAACTCGCATTACCGCGCCAAAGATGATCTATTCTTGAACATTTCGAATGAATAAAGAGTTCAAGTTCATCTGTTATCGTTTGACTTTATAAACTTATTTCACGCATCATTCATATGCATCCATTAACCGAATGCAAATTTTAAATTAAAGCAAAGTAATAATTCAATTATAATTTATTGTGTTGTGATGAGCATGCATGCACGCTTACTAGGAGTTGCTAAATGAACAGGCTGCTGCACACAGTTTTTTTTTTTTTTTTTTTTTTTAACGGAGAAGTTGCCTTATTGGTTAAAATCCCCAAACTGTTTACTTAAATATTAAATTAAGAAATGACATTAAAATTAAAAGTAATCACTTTGGTAATCTAAAATACTTTTCGGATGTAACTGTAATCTGATTACCCCTCATTTAAAATGTAATTATAATGAAATACAGTTACTCATATTTTGCATTTTAAATACGTAACGCCGTTACATGTATTCTGTTACTCCCCAGCCCTGGGTATGACTAACGAGAGTAGAGAGAGAACAAAGAAAGGAGGAGGGAAAAGCACAAGGGGAAAGAAAGGGAGGGTAAGAGAGAGCACAGAAAGGCAAACTCACAGAAAACATTTTGGCAGAGAGTGTGAAATTTTCTGACACATACACTTTGGTTAAAATTCCTCAATGGTTGTGTAAAACAACCCCCATTTACCTTGTCAAAAACAGCTCTGTCAACAGTGAGCCGTTTTGGTGCATGTCTCTTTAAGTGCTAATGAGCTCTGCTCACCCCGCCCCTCTCTTCAGTGGAAGAGCAAAGGTGATTTGCAAATAAACTTAAAAATATAAAATGTGAGATTCAGGGCCGGCCCAGACTCTGTTAGTGCCCTAGGCAAGATTTTAGATTTCCGCCCCCCACCCCAGACACACTAAAAAATTCTGACAATGCTGATTTTTCAAATCTTTACTATAATATAACATAATATAAATACTGATAAGTATTAACATAAATTTGTAAATAAATTGTATAGAGATGCTGAAGCGGTGTACTGTAGGTATTTTATGAGTGAATCTGTTAAAATAAACTTTTGAAGAGACCAGACATGAGCTTTTCCCCCAGCTATGTGTACTGTAACTGGTGCTCGGAGTGGGTCTTCGGTGTGGGAGGCGGACGCACAAACAAGGAGTCACTTGTGCATCTTTTTGGGATCATTACATATACCTACAGTGACAAGTACTTATTACAACAAAGAGAAATATGAAATGCCTAAAATAGTCTAACATGCAAAAAAATAAAGGCTACATTTTGTAATTTATTTGTAGATGTTAGCCAGCTAGTTAGTCTAATTAGCATACCCATACCTTTCATTTCAATTTTGTGCATACAGTGGAAAATTACATACTTTAACTTAATTATTTCATTTTATGAATGCTAGATTATAGACATTTAGACACTTTTTGGTAAACTAAAAGCAAGCAGTAATGTAACTAAAATTAAAACAACATTAACAAAGCTTAAATATATTTTAAAAATAAATAAATAAAATTAAGTAAAATTAAATAAGCAGTTAACTCAAGCAAAAATGTTCCATGGTGTCAGTGTTGCCAGTTAAGATGTTCTAAATAGGATATTTCAAAATACTACATATATATCACAGGCTAATACACAGTCGTTAACTTTTAATTTGTACCTGTATATTGTCATTTTTCTGCTCCTCTTCTTTGTGTCACTTCCTGCCTTGTGCCCCTGATGATTTTATTTTTTCACTAATTTTCAGAAATGATACTTTAAGAGTACATAAATGGCAAAAACTATTTTAACTGCGTGTGCCATGCATAATTAATGCGTTATGATGATGTATTATTCTCATGATGCAGAAAGTGTTTAAGTTAGTCCAACAGGACAACATTATTTTTCGTTGATGTCTATTTAATTTTATTCTAAAATTATTTGAATCAGTCCGATAATCGATCAGTACTAAAATTATGTTAACTGTCAGAAATTTTGCTTAATATATGGGTATAGGCACGCACGATGGTCACAAGAGAGCGCACCCCCAAGTCATTTTGCGCCCTAGGCAACTGCCTATGTCTCCTATGCCACGGGTCAGCCCTGGTGAGACTTACTACTTCTGGAGGTGCAGCTGGATCACGAATTACTGATCCATCCATGAGTTTGAACTTTTTAGCAAAACCTACCTTGAATTGGCCCTCATTCAGAAAGCAGTCTGGAGTAAAATGATTTGCGCAGACATAAATGAATTTAGACACATTACCATCAAAAACAAAATCAATCCAGTGGCACATTATTAGGAAAGGCGATTTGCAAAGATTGATAAAAAATACTTATACTCACTAAGGGCCAGCGCCAAGGGGGGGCATTGCAAGCTTTCTTTAGCGTCAGCAACTGCATGCGATCACAGACTGAAAACTTCTCACGCAAAACAACCCCGCCCCCCTGCTTTGGACTGACCCTTGTTTACAAAGCATAGTGTAAAAATTATTTGCGCAGACGAAAAACGCATTTAGGTTGATCAGGGGCACAATCCCTTCAAAAACAAACGTAATCCACTGTGTCTTCAGCGGCTCAGATGTCGGGAGTAAATGATGAATGCTATGTTCATTATTACATCCAACAACAGAACACTTCAGTCGCTTAGGAGTCATTCTTGTCTTCATCTGCTCTGGCGGAGGAACATTGGAGGACTGATGACAGTCACTCAGGACAGGTCTGTGCTAAAACGTCAGTGTCTGTCAACAGTCGTGGGAGGGCTTATGCAAAGTGACGTGACTTTGCCAAGAAATTGTGAACAGCTTGATCTGAGAAAGTGCTTATGATTTGTTGGGATTTAAAAAAAAAGCACTGGGTGGATTTTTATGATTTTAGGGTCTTTGTGTACACATAATGCCAAGACACATTTAAGTTCAAACACCATGTAAAAGTGAATTTTGCATCCGATGGGAAGTCGTGGCCTAGTGGTTAGAGAGGTTGACTCCTAACCCTAAGGTTGTGGGTTCGAGTCTCGGTACCACGACTGAGGTGCCCTTGAGCAAGGCACAGAACCCCCAACTGCTCCCCGGGTGCCGCAGCATAAATGATACCCACTGCTCTGGGTGTGTGTTCACGGTGTGTGTGTGTGTGTGTGCACTTTGGATGGGTTAAATGCAGAGCACGAATTCTGAGTATGGGTCACCATACTTGGCTGTATGTCACTTTCACTGTCACTTTTAAGGCCTTGATTGATTGCCACCAATATAATAATGATTAAGGATAGCTGTCTTTCTGTTGCTCCTCAGATGAGACTTTAGTGAAAATCGGTGAGGAGCTGAAGTTGGATGTTCTGTTGTCTAATGCTGATAAAGTGGAGACAAACTCCAGTGGAGAGTGGAGGGAGGTGTGGAGCAGAACTGATGGGGTCCTGGATCATCATCTGAATGACAGTGATGGATACCTGACCATTAAAGGTTTTACAGCCAGTGACACTGGAACATACAGAGTTCTGGACTCTAAAGGAGAAACCTTGATCACAGTCACAGTCAGAGGTGAGAGAAACTCAGCAGATGTTTAGAAATATCTGAGGTATTTGACAGCTGAAGTTTATTTATCATGATCTGAACAGGCAAACTGATGCTAAACTGTATGACTTACCTTTCAATATCCTCTACAGAATATAGTACAGAATATAAGAAAAAGCGGGATGGTGACAATGATACAAATTATAGTAAGTAAACAGGAGGCATTAAGAGCTTTATAAAATCTTTAAACAGTTTTTAAAAAAAAAAAAAAAAAAACATTTTTTAAAAATTGTTTTCTCTTCTCCCTCGCCCCTTCCAGCTGTACTGTATGTCGTGCTGTCTGTGGTGTTGGGGGTCCCGGTTCTGGTTCTGATTACATTTGTTTTCGTCAAGAAACTGCACAGGAACCCAGAACATGATCCCAGAACATGACCCGACCAGAGGGTCCCACTGCAGGACAGGAACCCAGAACATGATCCCCACCAGAGGGCCCCACTGCAGGACAGGAACCCAGAACATGATCCCCACCAGAGGGCCCCACTGCAGGACAGGAACCCAGAACATGATCCCCACCAGAGGGCCCCACTGCAGGACAGGAACCCAGAACATGATCCCGACCAGAGGGTCCCGTAGCAATAAATTATCCTGGAAGCCCAGAACATCTAGCAACATCACTGGTTACATGTAATATGCCTTCAGTGCCAACAGATCTTCAGAGGATTGTATCTGTATATGTCTGCAGCTAGAGGTGTACAATATGTATCATCTGCAATAATAACATAATTGTTGGTATTACAGTGAATAAGTTGACATTATCAAGTGTCACTCACCTCACAAAAACAGACCTTGATAGTGCACACTCTTACTGCATGCTGTAGACTAGCAGAATGCCATTAGAATAACCCAGAATAACCCAGAATTCAAGATACGAGGCCAAAATGCCCCTGTATGCCACCTCTCTTTGAGATGATCAGGGAATAAAAAAAAGATAAGCTGCCATAAACACTAGCCATATGAGGAACTCAAAAGCCAGGAACAGTGCAATGTATGATGTATTTTACACACATGTATATATCAAACAGATTATTATCGTGCTTTTTCTGGTGTTTTCTTACACCAGTTTATTACCTCACTGTGACTGTGAAGTTTTTAATCATCAAATATTTGTCAATGTGAGCCACCATGTCTTGTGAGTGCAGCAGTTGTGTTTTTTGCACTGTTTGTGACTGCACTGAATGAATATCTGTGCATCTGTGAAATGGTGATTATTGTAGGCTGAGTGAATATGATGAAACTACAGTAATCCCTTTAAAAGTATACTTGAATTATGCATGCTCTTCAACATTTCAGTTTGCTAACACCAGCAGTATCTGGCAGAAGAGATTCCTCAATATGCTTTTTGAGGATTGTTGGGATAATTTCAGGTTTGTGGTCTTTTAGTTTGTTTTTTCACTTGTATTTCAGTTCTATTGCTTTGCTCTTATAAGAGTATAAGAGGGGAAAATTAAATGTTGATCAATGAGACTCCTTTACTGCAGTGTATAGTGCATAAAATTTGTTATATAGAGTATCATTTCATTCTACTGTATTTATATTTAAATACGTAACTTGATAAATAACCTGCATTAAAAATTTAATTTTGAGAAACTGTTTATCACTTTTGTTATTCACTTTTTCAGAATTGCAGCGTAAGCTTTCTGTTTTACATTACCTTACCGGAAATATGACTTCCTCCCTCAGTTTTCAGAAAACACATGCACGGTAACTCATGTTATGACAAGTAAACCATGAACAGACATAATTTATATATGCACATTTTTTAAAGAAAGAATTTCTGTAGTGGTCAAAATTATTAATTAATCAAAAGAATCTTCCAGATGCTTTTCATAGAGATTCACTTGAATGAAACCTGGAATATTTATGATCATGCACTCTACACACACTTCACCAAATCTCTTCATAAAAAGAAAAACAAACACAGGAAGTCCTACATTTACATTTAGATTTAGTCACATTCCACAAACAATTACAAGAAAGAAACAAAAGGAATAAACATAAAGTGATTCTTCTTAAAGAGGCAAACAGACACAGGAAGTCCTTGTAATACCAAGTTTTAGACATTTTTCAAATAAGTACAAGCTAGAAAGAGAAGGAATAAATAAAGAGAAAGACAATTGTTTATATATATATATACATATATATATATATATATATATATATATATATATATATATATATATACTGTATAATTTAGCATGAAGTTAAGTAGTACAAACTGCATTGAGAAATTATGAGAATTTTAATACATTTTGGAGATGCATCACTTTATCTGATATAGAGGCTATTATTCAGTGCTTTACATTGCTCTGGAAGGAAGTGGAAACACTTTGTGGTTTAGTGTCTCTGCATTGTGCTGAAACCGACACAATGGAGAAAGTCAACTAACAACAGACACAATGGAGAAAGTCACTTTCTGCTTCTGTGTTTTTTCTTGTTGGATTACTCAAATCAAATAAAGTAAATAAATTCTGTTTCAAACATTATGAAACTGACATATCAACCTCAAATATAGTAGCTATGAACATAGTTTAATATTATCTGTTTTTATCTATATAGATGTTTCTCCAGATGTGTCAGTACGAGGGTCTTCTGATCTACTGAGAGTGCAGATGGGAGAAAACATCAGTCTGAACTGCAGCATGAGAAACCAATATGAAGTCGCCTGGTATCACCTGAGATCTGAACAACTGGATCTACTGACTGCTGCAGAGAAGGAAAACACAATAAAAAAAAAACCCGACCAAAAACAACCAAAAAAAAATTCATCACAAGCATACTCCATACACATTTCTCAACAAAGCCACGCTAGAGATTTCTGGAGTAACAGAGTCAGATTCAGGTCTTTATTTCTGTGGAACAAAGTCTGACGCTCCAGAGATGTTCTTCAGCAAATCCATCAGACTAGAGATCGAGGGTAACAGATTTCAGTTCTTCCTTTTTTTCTCAGGGGGGAATGGTTAAGAGGAGCCAGCCAAGACCAGAACTGTACATGATTTTTGTTTTGAGATATATGGATTTAGCAGCACAGGAAAAATTATTTTATGTGCTAAATATATTTATATGCTTGATATACACACACACACACACACACACACACACATATATATATATACATACATTATATATGTATATTTTTTTAGATCACAAACATACGCTGCATACATACCAAAAGTTTGGATGCAGTTAATTATTTTTTCTCGTGATCTGAAAATCAAATGATAAATGCCTTGAAATGTCATTATGCACCATTTCTGTTGCATAAAGAACAACTTAAAAATAACAAAAGCTCATCTTGTAATTGTAATTTTGTAATTGTAAAAAGTTTATTGTTCCCCTTAGGGGCAATCTGATCTGCAGCATGATAGATTTCACCATATACAAGACAGACAAATGCACAACATTAATAGCACATTAAAAAAGGACGAAAACCCACTCTCCCATATACAACTAGCAACTAAAAACATTGTGTGTGTGTGTGTTTAATAAATTGATCATATATTTACAGGTCTTTCTGTAACAGAAAAGCCAAAAGAAGTTGACATCACAGGTAACATGTTTAATTAACTCACTTAATTTTTCATGTTCTAACTCTGCTGTAGAGATCCAGCACCAATTCTAGTTATCAGTAAACAGTTTTCTAGTTGTACAAATCTGAATATTTCTTCTGTCTCTGTCTCTCTGTAGATGGAGTGACTACGAAAGAGAGGGCGTTGATGTTCGGTGGTGTTGGTCTGGCTATTGCAGTGTTTTTTCTGGCTACAGTCATCGCAGGAGGAATCATTCACTATCGCGGCTGGCAGAAAGGATGGAGCGCAGCCAAACGCTCATCTCTGATTCATCACAAATCAGATAAATAACACATTTATCTGCTTTATTTTACAGTCTGAGCTTTGCACTGCCAGCTAAATCAGAATTACTGCAGGTTACCACAAACTAAAACAGACAACTGTGTGCCCTAAATGCCTAAATGTTGACCAGATCTACTTTCACTTCAGAGAAACTGAGATGTTGTGGCAAATGTCACCTTTTTCAGCCCCAGTGAAACATTAATTGTTGTGTTTATTATTCAGGTTTGTTCAGTTCATTTGTGCTTGTTAATAATATTCAGTTAAACATAAAAGTCCTGTTACTGCTACTGTTTTTAATGAAACATAATTCAATATCAATACACAATACTCAAGCTAAAGTAACGAAAAAAAACAAATTTACTCTAACACAGCCAATACCAAAGTCCCTTTTAAAGAAAAAAACAGCAAAGGGCTTCTGTCACAGCCAATGCATGTGCTTAAAAAAAATCATTAGACCAGCAGGACTAAAAAAGTGTCTGGCTGTATGTTAAGACTGTATTTTCTAGACTAGCATTAATATGTACATGTAAGCTGTTTTCAATAGAAAAAATAAAAGAAAAAATATAAAATACCACATAAATATTGATCAAATTAAAATACAAACATATTCAAAGATAAATCAAATAAGAATTCTTACAAAAAAAACAGCATTGTTGAGAGCTCTGATAAAATAAACAGCAGTAAAACTAACAAATGTAATGTATTTGTGCATTCTCTGACCATATGAACCTCTTCAAACACAGCTGTATGTGTTCAGTGATGTCAGATCTGCCCACACAGATTCAGAAGAACAAAAAAAAAAGTTTCACATCATGTCACACAGTGAGCAATCATTTCCTGACTGACTGCATTAAAATCATACAACTAAAATATGAGGGGAAAACAAACTGTCTGTCAGGCATGACACTCACTTAAACAAGAGAGTGTTACTCGTACTAATAAATCACTATGTTTAGACAAGTCTAATAGAATGAAAACATTAGTAAGAGTTAAGATAGAAAAGATGAAGGAAGATGCTCTCTTAAGAACAGCGTGATTTACAGCTACACTGTTTACTGTTTATTTCTTATAGCACAAAATGTAATTTAATTTTTTTTTGGTTAAAAATTATCCTGGTAGTTCATGGACGCAAACCTTTTGGTCTACCTTTCTCACATGAAAGAAAGCATTGGAAGAATAAGGTCCATCTAAATCAGGGGTGTCAAACTCAAGTCCTGGAGGGCCAGAGCCCTGCAGAGTTTTTTTCCAACCCTGCTTCAACACACATACCATGTAGCCTTCAAATAAACCTGAAAGACTTGATTAGTTGGATCAGGTGTGTTTAATTAGGGTTGAATCTAAACCAGTGGTTTTCAAACCGGTCCTGCGAGCACCCCCAGCACTGCACATTTTCCGTGTCTCCCTTATCTATCACACCTGATTGAAATCATCAGCTCATTAGTAGAGACTGCAAGACCTGAAATGGGTGTGTCAGATATAGGGAGACATACAAAATGTGAGGAGTTTGACAACATAAACATACTCAGTACACCAGTCAATACAAATCCCCAAGAACATACAGTACATGTAAAAAAACAACGCTATTGACCAAAATGAAACAAATTCCTCAATCATAGGACCTCAGAAGGTAAGTTGGGATAGCACAAGAAAGCTACTGCTTCATCTGTTCAAACACCTGCATCTTCAGGTATGGTTCCTGGCTAAACACCAATCTATGTATGATGATTAGGCGCACCCTAATGGCATGGGAGAACATAACCACTAAGGTAACAGAGTTAGAATTGTTACAGTGGACTAATGACACAATTTAAACATTAAGGTGTTTTAAACTCTGAACACAGAAGTGAATAGAGAAATTACATATCTCCTGTGCTGTGATTTCACATCAGTCACGTGTCCCGTGCAGCTCTAACAGCTGATCTGGGATCAGATTTCTCCGCCCATCAAATCACATGATCACACAGATGTCAGAGAAACAGGTGTTTCCTTCAGAATAATAGTCGTAATATTATTAAATAATTCACAAGATTACTTCAGTCACTGAACATCATGCAGAGGTGTCAAGTAACGAAGTACAAATACTTCGTTACATTACTTAAGTAGAAATTTTGGGTATCTATACTTTACTTGAGTAATTATTTTTCCAGCCGACTTTTTACTTCTACTCCTTACATTTTCACGCAATTATCTGTACTTTCTACTCCTTACATTTTAAAATAGGTTCGTTACTCATTTCGGCTTGTTTTCATTCCAGCTTGTCATCATTCCAAAAAAAAAAAAAAAAAACACCTATCCAGATAAATCGCGCCATCCGGATGAAGTGAAGTTGATTGTGGTTGGATGAGAAGTATAAACATATACCATTCCGACACCCTATTGGTTTGTATGCGATCCATAGCACCTGCACATGACACAGATCACATCACACTCCAGTAAGGGCATAGCCAGTGTTGGGTTCGTATTTCAAAAAATATATTTCTTAAAAGTAGGGTTGGGGTATGGAACCGGTATGCACCGAACCGAATAAGGACGCAGATTTCGGTGCCTCTTAAATGCCTGAGCGATCGATTGAAATGTTTGTCCTGGTTCTCCGAAATGTAGCCCTACACAAGAAGCATGGGCGTCGCTAGGCTTTTTTTATAGGGGCTATAGCATTTAGCTCCATTAACTGTACAATCAAATTCGCGATCGTCTCAGAGTCAGTCCCCTTAAATTTCATATGAAAAAGGCGGCAGCGCGCTCTTCAATCCACAGACAGCGGTGGAGCAGCGCGAGCGCACTTAAACAGAAACAGAGGGACACAAGGTGTGTGTTTATCGATAGATTGTTAGAATATCTGTATCTGTGCAGTTCTTTGTCATAAATACAGTTTACAAAAGGTCACGAGGGGAGCAGTCGGTTTCTGTAAAGTTTTCGCTTGTCACCGCTCATCACACCACAGCTGTTTCCTCCAGCGACAATCTAGCCCTTAACACATATAAACGAACGCATACTTCAATTGTACTTATTTAAATATACTGAATTAAATCATACGTACTTTATACATACACTACTGTGTAAAAGTCTTAGGCACGTTAGTGTTTTCACCCCAAAGAATGGTGTTCGGACAGTTATTTATATATTTTGCTGTAGTGTGTCAGTAGAAAAATCAGTTTACATTTCCAAAACATTCATTTTGCCGTTGTCAGACTGCTTGTGCATTCAAAATCACACTAGATTATTATTAAAATTAATGGCAAACTGATATTTCCTACTGACACACTACAACAAAAGATATAAATAACTGGCTTAACAGCTTTTTTGGGGTGAAAATACTAACGTGCCGAAGACTTTTGCACAGTAGTGTACTTTACAAACTACATTGTTGCTACTTTATAAAGAATAACCATACAGTCATTCACAGAACTGCTTAAAGACAGTGACAGACACCACTCATTTTAACTAAATATCAGAGTGATTGACAGAGATACAGTAGAAACATTATGTGTGCTTTTGTATTAAATAATGACCCAGATTGTGAAATACATTTATTAGCCTTAGAGTAAGGGAAGCACAACTTGGCAAATGAGAGCATCCAAGGTGAAAGCTATGGATTTATTTTAAATATTTGTAATGTTCTTTATTGTTAATCCAGTTTTTTTTTTTGTGGCTCTTTTTAAAAGTATCGTTTCAGGCACCCTTTAGGCACCGGTACCATTTTAAAAGTATCGAAATGGCACCGGACCCTACTTAAAAGTTATTATTTCTCAACTACTGGCTCATTTATCAAATGGGTGCTTTCTCTTCATCCTCCGCAAATTAAGCTACTGTAGGTAGTCCGGTAACTATACGTTTGAATAAATTAGCGTTTGCGATTGACAATGTGAAAGTCGTGACATTTGCCAAGTATGGTAACCCATACCTCGGAATTGGTGCTCTGCATTTAACCCATCCAAGTGCACACACACAGCAGTGAGAAGTGAACACACCGTGAACACACACCCGGAGCAGTGGGCAGCTATATATCCAGCGCCCGGGGAGCAACTGGGGGTTCAGTGCCTTGCTCAAGGGCACTTCAGTCATGGGTATTGAGGGTGGAAGAGAGCGCTGTTCATTCACTCCCTCCCACCTACAACTCCTGCCAGCACTGAGACTCGAACCGACGTCCTTCAGGTTACAAGTCCAACTCTCTAACCATGTAGCGAATACAGGAAGCTATCAATCAAGAAGGTATTAGGATTATGAGTTATTTTTCATTTTTATTTTTTGATTAATCACTTGGATTAATCATTCATTTTGACAGCACTAATGTTTATTGTAAATAGACAACCATACAAGGGTAATTGTTACTAAGCCTGCCCTGGGTACACCAATTTTTCTTGTTCATTGCCCTCGCAGATTCCTGCAGCTAAGCTTGGATGTACATTAAATACATTCCATTAAAGGTTATTGATGACATGCCTCTGAAGTTTGACTTTTTGCACCATTACAATACTTATAGGCAACTAGTCATCATATCTCTAGTTCTTTAATGTATTTGCATTGTACTAAAGTGCGTTCATTTTCAGTGGGCATATATGCGGCTGAAACAGGTAATCTAGTGCATCCCAAAATTTTCAACATGAATATTTTAATATAACATTATAGTCATTATGGCCTATAGCCTTTAGAAAAATGTTTTTTTTTGAGGAGGTGGGGTAGTGCACAATAGGCCCCTGTGGCGCGACCTAAGCTTTTGTTCTTAATGGCATTTTTTTCCTTACATTACTTTTACTTTTATACTTTAAGTAGTTTTGAAACCAGTACTTTTACACTTTTACTTGAGTAAAAAACTTGAGTTGATACTTCAACTTCTACAAAAGTCTTTTTAAACCCTAATATCTATACTTCTACTTGAGTAATGAATGTGAATACTTTTGACACCACTGAATGTAATATTATGTTGATCCTCTGACAGCTCAATATCTGCTTTGAATAAATTTCCAGTTGATGACTATAATAAACGATCATATACTCCTCTTTATAGGGAGGAAACAAATATTCCCAGACTGTCAAAACACTCACGTGTATGTGTGTGTATGACACTTTTAGTTTTGTTTCTACTTATATGTGTAGTTAGTCTCAATAAACGTGTTGTGGCTTACAGAGTGTTGCCACTCTGGCTCATACAGAACAATATAAGTTTTCATGCTTTTTAATACAAACCTTTTATAAAGATTTTTGATATAAATATAAAGCTTAAATATAAACTTGTTTTTGTGTTTCTCTGGAAAACTAAACCTTATAGTGATCTTAAAGGAGTCAGTGTGTTTATGGTCAACTTGTTTATTTTTTTTTGTGTACACACAGTAAACAATTATTGTTGGTTTAACTGTAAAAAGTATGGAAGTCATAAGAGGCCATTAATTATGATTAATTATGATTAATCTACTGATCACGACTTAACAAAAGTTTTTTTTTTTTTTTTTTTTTTTGCAGTTATTGTTTTAATTGTTCTATCTACTGTTTGCTATAGTAACGACCGCAACTTTGACACACATCTGATCAAAAGATAAAGCGTGTGCTCTCATATGTTGTGGTTCAGGTAATTTTGCTTCGCTTAGTAATAACGTCCACAATACATAAATACATTTTGTTTGTGAAATTAACATGTTAGTCAAAGCAACAGCGCTTTAATGTGCTCGTCTCTCCTCTTTCTCTCTCTGGAGTTATTTTTTGTCCTCCCTACCCTGCTGAAAAAAACAGCAGATGCTGGTTAGGTATGTTATGATGCTGGGATGCTGGTTTATGCTGGTCCTTTGCCAGCACAAGACCAGCATAAACCAACAAAAAAAATGTGTGGATTTTTTTTTTTTTTTTTATCTCAGACCATCTAACAAATGGATTTAAAAACAAAACAAACAAACAAAAAACAAAACTGGCTTTGTTTCGCTAAGTATTTGAGTAAATTAAAACACAATACTTACATTTAAATGTGAATTCCTGAATTGCGCACAACTGATTCTGGCATAAGGTAGGGTGCAAAGGGTGCATCAGATGTACACTTCATTTTCAAACAGAGAGTGCATTTCAAGTCACTTTCGAATTACAGAATCCTCACCATACCCACGGTGATGCCATCTGCCTTCGAAGTGCACACCCTTCACATTGGGACAGCATTCGTAGTGACACTGTGATGTAATCACACTTCAAATATGGTCTTGGAAGTGCGCACCATTCACATTGGGACACATCTACAGACACTGGCAGCACAGAAGAAAAGGAAAGTTTCAGGGATTTATTTTACTGAATATGAAGTGTTAGCTTAGTTTAATTACCATGATTTAAATGTTGATACCTTATAATTTATATCTCACTGATTATTTCAGTTAATTTTATTACAGCCATTACCGGGAAACTACTGTATTTCTGCCGCTTCAAAAGCGCCTCCTGCTGGCACACCTCCCGCTTTCATAAAAGCTAAATTAATTTATACCAACCCAAAAACAAAACCATGTATGAAGGTTTGTTTGGACCAATGTGAAAATCAACCCATGTATGAAGGTAAAATGAAGTCAAAAAGATTTGCATGTGCAGGGTAATATTTGTGGAAGTGTACATACGACTGTAAGCGTAAATTAAATTTGCATGAGCAAGAGAAGCTTAGCAAAGGTGTAAATTGTGTTCCAAGTTTTATTTATTTATTATTATTATTTTCAGCATTTTATTATTATTGGTAAGTGTAATTCAAGTATTGTGAAACTGCAGCTTCTTGCTAATGCAAAATATATATGATCTGCACTCTTCTGACTTCCATTTTTCCGCGCTTACACTTTTGGCACGTTGTTTTTGACAAAAGATGGTCAAAAGCACTGCAATCCTGTGAACAGTGATTTGCAAGCGAAAACAACAGTTTAAAGAACTGCAAAAACGGATTGACTGTGTAGAACCAATCTGTATGTGTAAAAAAACAAACTGTTGCAAATGTCTAAATTACTTTTTGTGTATGTAGGGCAAAAAGTTCCCGAAGTAATCTGATATGTACAGCTCCGTCTTTCTTTTATGTGCGCTTACAGTTTTGGCACGATTCTCTCACTAACTGAATTTTGCAAGCGCAAGATCTGATTGTTTCAATAAACACATCATATGCCAATACATTAGGCTTTTGCTGACTCTCCATTTACTCTTATCCAATTGATTCAATAAACACATCATACGCCAAAACATTAGTCTTCATTTAGTTCAGGATTGTTCTTGCTGCTGGAATGGTACTTTTAACGTACACATAAATTAAAAAAATAACAACTAAATTAAAACATAATATTTTATAAGTTATGTACCATGTTCATACTGAATTTCGAGATATAGTTTCCTTCTCCTCCTCAACAAGCAGAGGAACAGTCAACACTCAGACAAGCAGGAGACGAAGTGATGATGATAAAAAAGACAAGAGTTTATTGGATAATCTTAGTTGCGTATGTTTCAATGCTCAGACCAGTACAAATCCAAGAAGTGTTATTAAGCCATAACAATGGTAAATTACTGCTTCACAACAACAACCTCTGAAATGGAGACATTCTCTGATCTCTTACTTGTGAAGACAAAACCACACAATCACAAGACTAAACAACAATGGAAAAACAATATTAAAAATAATAAACAAATATAAACAACTAATCAATGAAATGAGTATATAAATGGTTTAAATGATTATTATAAATGATTAATGTAATAATAACATGATTACATGATAAATGATGATGCTGTTGTTTTTGTCATGCTGATATTGCATGGTTTTGTTCCATATTTCTCATATGTTTCCTAATGTTTATCATAATGCAGTCTTGCCAAGTATATCTAGAATCTGATGTTTCCATCTGTATATAAAGTTTGAATGTGTTTATGAATAAATGATGCACAAGATCTGATTTTAACAGTTTCAATGTTTGACTGACATGCAACAGTTGTTTGAAACATTAGCGATCCACAGTAGACACACATACACACACACACACACACACACACACAAAGTCCACAGAAGAGTGTTCAGCAAATTTATATAGAGAAGAATAAACGTTTTTGATCCCATTTTTGATCCCACAAAGTCTTTTATAAAAGATTTTAGTTTTTCTACATAGTGCAAATAAATGTTTAAAAACCCTGAGAACAAGGGATGTGCCCAAATCTGAATGCCATGTTCAGAATGGAAATGACCCATTCTATGGAGCCCCTAAAGGGACATGGTGAATTATTGAATTAATGAAAACATTTTTGAATGCACGCTTGTTTTTCCTTTCACTTTCAAATTTGTAATTACGTGCACTCTGTGTGTATAGAGGGTATGCAATTACTGGGAATGAGTGCAAAACATCCTGCAATGTAAATGGCTTTAGTAGGGGAAACCGTGAAAACGGGAGTAAAACAAACAATTATCTGCTGCACTTAAAGCCAGCTGGAGTCGACAGCAGTCCTTACAAACTACAAAAGAACCAGTTGTCCGTGGACATTGACATGTGGCTAGAAATCTAGTTTCCTGACATCTATTGCCTATAAATCTGGACAATACATAAAAAAACAAATACACCTAACAAAATTATAAGCAATAAAACAAAATAAAATCAAGGAGTCTATAAGATCACTAATATAATTGTTATACATCATCATAACCATGGTCATAACACCCAGCCCTAAAATTAAAAGCGATGTGGACATCAATGGATATTCTGTTTTTTTCAGTCTATCTATCTATCTATCTATCTATCTATCTATCTATCTATCTATCTATCTATCTATCTATCTATCTATCTATCTATCTATCTATCTATCTATCTATCTATCTATCTATCTCTGGCTTGCTTAGTTGGGGACACTTCATTTACAGCGATATCGTTGACTTGATTGCAAATTATTGCACAGATACTGTTTAAACTGAACTGAGCTGCATGATGACATCACTGAATTCAATGATGAACTGCCTTTAACTGTCATTTTGCATTATTGACACACTGCTTTCCTAATTAATGTTGTTCAGCTGCTTTGACGCAATCTTTTTTGTTTAAAGCACTATATAAATAAAGATGACTTGACTTGATCTATCTATCTATCTAAAGAACAAAAGGCTCATCATAATGGATGTTTTCTTTTTTTTAATAAATGATAAAAGCTATACAGGTATGCATAATAGAAAATAATAAACATTTAATTGATAAGTTGTAAATACAATACATAGCCTAGGGTATGATTTTAGGCGGTACTGATTTTACAAGATATTTGTCAGTGACACTCAGGACCCACATCAAATCCTTCAACATCGTCCTGTCAGTCTTCTCTCCTTACTATCCTTAAGTTATAGACTATCACAGCAAGAACAACCATGTCCCTTTAGGGGGCTATCATGTTCCTTTGGGGCATCGTAGAATGTGTTATTCATTATCAATGTCTTTCTGAATTCATAATTAGGCTTTGGGCATCCCTACTGAGAACCTTACTCAGTGCAGTTTTTAATAATTTAATTAATTTGCATATATTTCAAATTTAATTAATTTGCATATATTTCAGGATTAAAGAGAAAATGTTTATTGAGTCTTTAAAATGTGCGCAATTGTCATTATTCTGGCCCATTTAATTGATTTTACAAGCAGAATTTTGGGACAAACAAACATAATGTATGGAAAATGTTTTACAAAACAAACAAATTATTTGTTTGCACTTGCAGGTTTGATCTGTAGTTGTCCTGAGATTTAAGATTAAAGGTGTAGAAAAATTCAATATGTAACACGTTTAAATAAAAAAGACCAAACCATCCAGATAATTTTTAGTGTTATTTCTAAATTTTAACTCAGTCATCCAATCAACAGTAATGTGTTTGTAATGGTCCTCTCAGTGGTTAGTAACCTCATCACTGAGTGGTTTGTGTGTGTGCATGAGGGCGAGGCTTGTACCATAATGTCAGATTCGTGTGTAGCCCGATGCCCTCTTACAAGCACACTCAACCGCAAAAATCATCACCAGTATAACAGTTCCAATGGGTATGAAGGCAATGTGTAAATAGTAGAATGAATTGCCCAGAGGTTCGCGCAAGCCCATTAAAACAATCCTTTGGAGTAAAGAACAGTTCAGAATTCAGACAACCAATGTAGAATTTCTATAAACTATTTTATGTGTTAAACAGAATCTACTAAATACAGACTAATTCATTATAAAGAAAAACAACAAATAAAAAAAAGTGCTTAAGTTTCTGTTTCTCTCGTTTAAAATAAATACTTTCTATAATTAACAATTCATTCTTTATTTTAAATATTCATTCATTTACTTCTTTTTGTATTTAACATTTTATGCTGATAGTGCATGTTGTTTACAGTTAGCTGTATATACCAAAGATATATATACAGATATATGCTACAGATAGCTAGTATATACCAAAAGACTTATTGCTATTTGTTAATTTGTGCTTAAGTGGCAAACTGTACCACAGTAACTTTGTCCTCGTTTCCTATTCCCACACATTTCTCATCAATAGATGTGAATTGTGCCACAGATATGTTATTCACTACCCTAACTAGACAATATTTGTCCTATTTCCTCCAGACCAGCACATGTTACTCCCTCCAGCCCTTAGTTATCCAATGTCCACTGTGAAGACTGGACTAAACTCAGGGCAGCGGAGAGAAAATGGCACTGCAACGAAGTTCACGCTGCCAAAACTACCTTCTTCCATAACAAGATCAACTGCACATCAGACACACGCAAACTCTTCAAAGCACTCAATACTCTCCTCAATTCTCTCACCCCTTTAACTGCTGATGATTTTGCTAATTACCTCACAAACATCAGCAGTCAGTTCTCTGCTCCACTCACCCAGGAACTCACAGCAAACACTAACACAGCTGATCATCTTCACTCCTCCTCCTCTCCTCTTTCAAAAGAATTCTCTAAACTTATCCTCTCCAGCCATCCTACCACCTGCCCTAGACCCCACCCCCTCACATCTCCTACAAGCTACGTATTTCCCCTGCACTTCTTACTTCGCTCACGAACATAATCTAAACATCTCTTCTCACAGGCATTTTTCCGACTGCATTCAAACAGGCTCGGTTAACGCCTCTGCTTAAAAAAACGACACTAGACAGCTCACTTGTTGAAAGCTACAGGCATGTGTCTCTCCACTCTTTCATAGCAAAATCACTTGAACAAAGTGTTCAACCAAAAGCCTTCCTTCCTCTCATAGCACAACAAGCTGGACAATAAACAATCAGTCTGAACAACTGAGTCTTACCACACAGATAGGTCATTCAGGGTGAGTTGGGGAGGAGAGGTATCCAAGTCATATCAACTGGTCACTGGGGTTCCCCAGGGATCAGTCCTTGGACCACTCCTCTTCTCTATATACACTACATCACTGGTGTTCCTCAGGGAGCAGTCCTTGGACCACTCCTCTTCATTATATACACTACATCACTGGGGTTCCTCAGGGATCAGTCCTTGGACCACTCCTCTTCTCTATATACACTACATCACTGGGGTTCCTCAGGGATCAGTCCTTGGACTGCTCCTCTTCTCTATATACACTACATCACTGGGACCCATCATTCAGGCACATGGTTTTTGCTAACATTGTTATGACACACAGCTCTACCTTTCATTTCAACCAGATGATCCAACGGTACCTGCATGGATCTTAGACTGCCTGATGGACATCTGGGCATGGATGAAAGAGCCAGTTTACCTTCCAGCTAGGTTCATCAATAACAAACCCAAAAAACATCACAAACAATCATCACCTAACCACACAAGATCATATTGCAAAAACATCACAATCATGCAGGTCTGCACTACACAACGTTAGAAAGATCAGACCCTTCCTAACAGAACATGCAACTCGTCCAGGCCCTTGTAATTTCTAGGCTTGACTATTGCAATGCTATTCTGGCTGGACTTCCAACACGTGCAATCAGACCTCAGCGAATGATCTTGTTTTAAATGAGCCCAAAAGAGCCCATGTTACACCGCTTCATATCTCTATGCACTGGCTTCCAGTCGCAGCTTGCATCAAGTTCAAGAGATTGGTGTTCCTACATCCACTCACTCTTACAACTTTACATCCCCTACAGAAGCCTGCGGTTGGTCTTGTGGTCCTATCACAGAGAGGCTCAAAATCACTCTCAAGGACATTTTCCTTCACCGTTCCCTGCTGGTGGAATGGTTCTAACTCCATCCGGGCAGCAGAATCCCTCACAATTTTCAAGAAACAACTGAATACTAATTTCTTCCGTGAGCATCTAACTACATCCTCCTATTAAAAATAAATAAATAAATAAAAATTCTCTTCGCTTTCACTTTTTCTATGCTTTCATTTTCCCTTAATCCCTTCCTGTTCTAGCTTTTACTATTTTGAATGATGACTGAAACCTTGTATAATGGGCACTTCTTGTGTTTATTGTCATCCTATAATGAATGGATTGTTGTATTCCTCAGTTATAAGACGCTTTGGATAAAAGTGTCTGCCAAATGAATAAATGTAAATGTAAATTTGTGGGTTTCAAATATTTAAGTTAAGACACACACAAATCCACAAATAGGTGGATGATTCGTATGATACATCAGTATTCTATATTTTAAGCTATTGAAATATGAGCAGATGTACTTTAAACTGCACATCTTTAAAGTAGGTGAAAATATTGGCTTTATTGTTGTTCTCAATTGTAATTAATGTGAAGCTACAGGACACTCAGACCCAATAAAAAATAAAATGTAATATTAATTTCATATAAATATAGCATTTTTAATATTTTTAATTAAAATGAAATAATTTAAATGTATGGGGAAAAAAAAAAATACTCAACATTTTGAAAGAAAAAATAAAATGTAGCATCTGAAAATAACTAGTTTTATTCAAGTTTTATTAAGTATTGTTTAACATTACTGGACTAACGTATATACAATAATTTATATCAGTACAATTTTTTAGCTCTTTAAGGTAATAATTGCAGGTTAACACTTTTTACAGTGTACTTATGTCCCTCACAGATTAATTTTTTGTAATTTTCTCAGTTCAGTCTCTAATGCTCCTGATGAAAAATGTCAAATAAACTCCCAGTGTTTGACTCACCAGCTGATGTATTTGGTGGCATTGTAAAAAACTGGGTCTCCGGCGTTGCCGAAGCTGATGTTCAGGCCGTAAGTCTGAGGATCTTTTATGAAATACGCCTGAACCAGACGGGACTGAGGGATCTGGTCCACGGACACGAGCTCAGAGTGTTTGCAGGGTGTGGGGTCCGGTTCTGGTTTACGATACGCCACGGGTTTCCACTGATTATAACCCCACACATTGTCGCCATTTACTGGAACCGAGACCCAATTAGACACCTAACAGATGAGATCAGATAAATGCTTGCTTTATACAGGAAAACATCAACATACATTCATATTAACCATGTACACCCTGGGAATATGAATTAATAGTAAGGAAAATAAGATTTTTTTGAAAAAAAAAACAAAACAAAAAAACACTAGAAAAAAATTGCATGTGTTTTTTATGCTTTGTACATATTTGATCCATCATAATTTTAATATAAAAATATAAGGATATAACAAGAACAAAAAAAAAAAAAAAAAAAAAAAAAAAATACTTATATTATAACCATAACACCCAAAAAAAAAAAAAGATCTTATATATTTTCTCATTTGGCACAAATGCTGATATTTATATGATGAATGAATTCTGATGCTTGTAATGTAAATCAACAGTATAGCAGATACTTACATAAAATGCTATGAATATCAGTGGTAACTCTATATCTCCAATAATATGTTTTAGTAAATTGAGATTTAAATAATCCAAACATATAATGCAATGAAATACAGTGCTGATTGAGAGACGAAGAAATAAAGTCTCCTCAGAAGATGTGAGATGTTCTGGAGGCTTGTGAAGATCATTCCTCCACTGAGGAACAGTGAAAGTAAAGCCTCTGGAAACAAATGCTCCTCAAAAGATCCTGATGATCAGATTTGAGACTCTAAATCATGATTGATGGAGAATCAAGTAAAACTGAGCTGCTTCAGTCCATCAAGTGTTTATACACTTTTACTTGATTAAAAAAGTCTAAACTATCGGTCAGACCAACAGAAGGCATGGAGCAGATTGTGTGACAGGTTTATAATTGATCATGTTGATCTTTTAGAGCCTTAGAAGTATGTGTATCAAATATGATGGAGACAAAAATCTGAGACATTGTCCAGGTTTGCTGAAGTGTTTACCGGAAAGAAATAGGGTTTGTACTCATCGTCTATGCAGTTGCTGTCATAAGTTCTTTCCCGGAATACTGAGTCTCCAACAGACTGAAACTCTAGAGCGAATCTGGAGTGGTTTCCTCGCGGCGTCACGCCGTTCAGCCACACGCGCAGCTGCGAGGAGTTGGCGTTATGATGGAGATGATGATAGAAGAGAATCACGACCCACTGACTCAAACGCTGAGAACTGATGATAGAAGAGAAATCAGACACAACTCTACACAGAACCTGCTGTTTGTTCCTGTAGTTCTGCTCACCTGCAGACAGAGGGAGCCACTGATGAAACTCTCTGTTTTCTCTCCACCGCACAGTGTTACTGTGTGCCCTGACTGATTAACAGTGATCTTTGGGTCAGACCAGATGAAGTTCTGGAGCTCGTATGGAGGGTAAAAGCTGGACTCTGCGGTCTGCTGGGGGTCGGCGGTGTTACGGACGTCATCGTACTCCCACACCTGAGAAACAAACACAGCAGTGTTCATGTTTTCATTTCTAACCATCGTCGTTTCTTATTTTATTTATGCTCTTTTGTTCTTTAATGTCAACATCAGTCAATCATTTATCCATTCATCATAATCCATCCATCAGTCAATCCATCCATTCATCTAATCATCATCCACATTTAAAGGCATCAGTGTCCCAAAGACACAATGGCAAGGTTAGATTAGGCATATTAGTGCATTTCTAGTAATAATAAAAATAAAAACTGTTATTTTAAGACTGCATATGAATACATCAAATCTCAACTGCTTATGTATTCATGTAATATTGAGTGTATTTACTCTGGTGAACACTAGTGCCCTGCTGTACCGCACACTGGTCTGCGGCTCCACCTTCAGGCTGCCTGCTGAACTGCGGTTGATGAAGGAGGGCCAGTCCACCTGCACTGCTGACTGTGTGCTGTAAGTGTTAACCATCAGCAGTGCTGGAGCTCCATGATTACACAGCAAGAAGTGAAGTGTGTCACTTTGCCCCAGACCTCGCACATGAACCAGATTCACTCCAGCAGGAAGAACCCACGGAGGAGTCAGACCAGGATTCAACTCTACAGACACCTGACAAATCAAGAGAGATGAGATGTTATATTAGACTGACCACACATAAACCTTTATAAAATAATTAGAATTGTAGATGTTTGAATATATAATTGTATAACTTGTATAACAAATTAATAATTCCCATTATGGCAAATTAAAAACCCAATAACATTAAATAATTAAAGGGTTAAAGGGCCCTGCGATAAGACGATGGGGTGTGTTGAAAGACGATGATCATGTATCGACGAATATACTATAGTGTGGTTCATAAACACTATAGTAAATTACTTTACTAAGTAATGTGTTGTGGTAATTCTATAGTTTCTGTGGTAATAACAATTATAGTAATATAAATTACTTTACCCAATACTGTACTAAGTTTTCTACATCTATAGGGTATAATATACTACAATACACTACAGTTTACTGAAGTAAAAACTAAAGTATTCTACAGTATTTATCACAGTTTATCAGTTCGCTATAGTTAATACTCCAGTATGCATGCTGTAGCATTAATTAACTAAGTGTTGTAAATACTATAATTATACAGTATAATACACCTTACTATAGTGGTTCAAAAACAATATAGTGTATTATTTATTATAAATTAGGCCTACTATTGTATTTTTTCATGTGATATTGTTATAATCATTAAATATTGTCATTATTAAGTGTATTTGTCATTTCCAATTAATTTAGGCATGTTACATTCATACTATTATTATTAGGTTACTTTTATTATTAAATTAATATTACTACAATTAATTTGCTCCGCAATAATTTCATATTAACTAACTGACGCGTTGTGAGGATAAGTAGCTTAGGCTACTCCTCATTGAAAATGTTTTTAAAAAGTATTTTGAAACAGGTCTATTATAGCTTCCAATTAATTCTAGGCCTATAGCCTAAATAAAATTGTTAACACTTCAGTCATCAATGAAACTTAAGAGCAGCTTTATTTTAAGCGCCGACTTTCAAACACAAGCTGTTCAACACGAAATACGTTTCTTCTCATTGTTTTCATGTTCGGGCCACAAGAGAAACATTAAGGAAATAAATTAAAACAGTTATATATCGCATATTAAGTAGGAGATTCGTCTCTCGTCGTCTCTGAGAGAATATGCGCCGTTAATGCGTGTCGTCAGTTTTTCAGACATTCACCAGCATTAAGTTTTGTACAAAGTTTGCACGTTGCTTGCGTAATGTCTACTGGCTCGCCTTCACGGTTTAAAACAGAAATATTTCCAATATTGCGACGCATCCCCACTAACTCCCCACCCCCCGGGGGCCTCCGATTTGCTGTTCGCGGGGGGCCCCGCAGATTTGCGCTACGCCACTGACCACGTTCAAAGCCCAGAAAGGTAGTAAGGACATCGGTAAAATAGTCCAAGTGACATCAGTGGTCCAACTGTACTGTTATGAAGCTACCAGATTTTTGTGCTCCTGCGTCGGCAGCACCAGACGCGTGCGCAGTGGGACTCTTTACGCCCATCGAAGATACGAAAGAAAACCAGCTGTTGAATGAAGTTATTTTGGTTTTCTTTACGCAAAACAGTATTCTCGTAGCTTCACACAATTATGGTAGAACCACTGATGTCACATGGACTATTATAACGATGTTCTTACTACCTTTCTGTGCCTTGAACATGGTAGTTGCGTATTTGTTAGAAATGTTGATTTTTGTTGTTGTTGTTGTTGTTACAATTACTCCACTAAGTCATTTTTCTCAGTGTATATGAAAACGGCATTTTCTGAACTGTCTATTATGAAAGGATTTGCAGATTTTTAAAGGTTATTTGTCGTTGTTACACTGGTATGAAGTTTAATTTCTGCATTATGATTTATTCTTACCTTCCGCTGAAACATATCACCATGTGTCAGAAGAAAAACTATACAACCAGCCACACCGAATAAAACAGAGGTTACAATTTTTCCTATACACCAATACATGTTTACACCCTGAACACAAATGTATGGATCTTCTTCTTCTTCTTTTAATGGCGGGTGGGGGTGTAACTAACAGTGCATTTACGCAACCTACTGTACTGGAGTGTGGGCAAGAGATTTGCATTTTCATTACTTTTTCTTCTTTATTTGTTATAGACTGTAGTTTAGGTATGTGAATGCTCATCCACTACAGAGCTCCAGTAAAAAGTAGACAGGGAATTGTTCAACTCTTTATCTGAAGCATTTAAATGTTCACAGCAAATGCTGGTACAGTATAACATCGGTCAAGTTTGATTGGATTTTGAACAGCTGTACAGCTATGAGGTGTTAGATGTGGTGCTTCTGAAATAAACAGAATAAAATATACATCAGTACATCTGCCAAATGTAAGTTACAGACATGTAAATAACTTGCCACTGACACCTTATAACTGTGATGTTCTACAAAACAACAAGCTTTAAATCACTTTTTTTCTTACTGCTGAAAATTAGATCACTTATGGTAAAAATCCATTTTCTCTCAGGAGCATGCAGTGTAAGCTAAATGGTGAATACTTCTACATTACTCTTGTCAATGTAGTCCATAGCAAAAAAAAAAAAAAAAAAACCTTTAAAAATAAAATAAATCTGGACTCCAGGGGTTATTTTGAGAGAAACCCAGGTATTTTAAGCAGTATGATTATATATAAAAATATATATAATACAGAATAAACATTCAGCAGTCAGTACTTTTTTACTTAAGTACATTAAAAATCAAGTACTTTTGTACTTTCACTCAAGTAAAATTGAAAAGAAGTACTACCTCATACTTTTACTGGAGTATTATGTAATATGTTCAAATATCACTGGAGTAATATGACTTTGGGGAAGAAGTGGCCTAGTGGTTAGAGAGTTTGACTCTTAACCCTAAGGTTGTTGGTTCGAGTCTCGGGCCGGCAATACCACGACTGAGGTGCCCTTGAGCAAGGCACAGAATCCCCAACTGCTCCCCGGGAGCCACTGCTCTGGGTGTGTGTTCACGGTGTGTGGGTTAAATGCAGAGCACAAATTCTGGGAATGGGTCACCTTACTTGGCTGTATGTCCCAACACTGTCATTTCTTCCAGTGGTTTCTTCCAACGTCATGTCAAGTTTGTGACGTCAGTTTGATTTTTATTTTTGATTTTGATGTCAGTTTGATGGCTTTTTCAACATCAATTGCCCACTGATCAATGCAGCCGTCTGTTGTTGCAGAGTGTGTGCATCCCTATCATCGTTATTTGACACACGGTGACACGATGGCCTGCACTCCCCTCAGCATGGTGGCGTGGGTATACTGTTCCCCATAGCGACCCCTAGAGCTCGCAGTTCGAAGTTCCCTTGAAAAGGAAATGTCTCAGGTTACGAATGTAACCATGGTTCCCTGAGTAGGGAACGACACACTGCATCCTCTAGCTTTCCTGCCATGCTTCGGACGCAAGCTTCAGATGAAGAAGTGAATGACGTCTTCTCCCGGTGCCTATTTATTCCATAGTCGCACCGGAAGTGACATCAGAGGCTGTCGCCGGCAAACTTGTTGGTGTTTTTTCCAATGTATGCTTCAGACATGAGTCACGATGAGGCATTCCATATAGTGACCCCTAGAGGACGCAATGTCTCGTTCCCTACTCAGGGAACCATGGTTACATTCGTAACCTGAGACGTTTTCTCGTAAATTCCATTAATTCCTATGTGGGGCCACTTTTGTTACTTTTTTTTTATTGCACCCATTTAAACTCCTCGAATCCACTATATTAATAATAATAATAATAATAATAATAATAATAATAATAATAATAATAATAATAATAATTATTATTATTATTATTATTATTATTACCGATGCAAGTGTGACAAAAGTAGAGAAATCTTGGACCGGTACGATCAACACACGATTTTTAGAATTTTTTTGAAAATCAGTTTCGGAAGGTTTTAATTAATGTTTGTGAAACTCTGAGATTTATCTGTGGATCTCATTCTGTTTATTTGTCAATGTGTTTTATTTTTGTTAATCTAATCAAAATCATTTATTTGTGGATCATAATCTGTTTATTTGGAATAACGCAACAATTCTATCTCCATAAATAATGACCAGTCGTACACTCTGGGAAACACCTTCTATTCCCCAATGCAGAGCTCAGTTCTGATATACTTTCAGTTTCGCTAAACGTGTAGTGTGTGCGAAGTTTGGACGCCGAGAACAAAAGAGCCATTCAGAACTTCACCAATGTAAGTATTCATGTTTAAAAATATTAATCTAAACGGTTTGTCTCCGTGTTGTTATATAAATTGCTGTGTCTTATGTTCGTGGGGATCTAAACCCGCTAGTGATGCTGAAGTTAGGGAACATGTAAATGAATGGGTCCATCAGTGTGATTGCGATGATAACAGTGATTATGATCTTCACTCGTGCGGTTATTAATGTAATTACTAAATTGTTCGTTGATTTCTCCGATGATGAGATTGTTTGGTGGCATGTTTCTGAATATCTGAAGCCCGTTGTTTGTGAATTGGGTTTCACTGATCATTCTGAGTATAACAATGAAATAATTTCTTAAATTTGATGTTTCTTATCTGACATTTTTACCATGTAAGATCCACGTGTTAAATCTTTAAATAACCTTAAAAAGCAATGTTTCGACTGTATATTGTGGTCAGTTATATAGGCTTATAGGCTATTATTCAGCAAGGCATTTTACTCGTGTATAAATGTCTTTATTATGCGTATGTGTCGGTTATGTCACAGCTGTTTGTTTTCTCCTCAGGTCGAATCTTTTAATGCTGCTGTCATTTTGCTTCGTCTATCATAGCGGGTCAGTGTAATTTGTTTATAAAATGTAAATCGTTCTGATTTTCAGTTCGAGCTAGAATTCTAGTTCTAATCGATTGTTTTTCTGTTGCACCACTAAAGTCATGTTCTTTTGCTGACATTTGTGAATAGATGGAAAATCCCCAGTATATTATGTCATCATTACACATCATGACATCACTGACACATCTTTGCAGTTCATTCCAGTTCATTTATTATTAAGCATTGTTTGGTCAGGGATGAATGAGGCTTGTTTGTTTGCTCTGAAAGACAAATAAGACACTCATAAGACTAACAGTTCTGAACTCTGATGAAAGTGAAAATAATCACACACATACTCTCATGCTGTATAATTTAATTTTCATGAGCAAGCTCATGGCTTGAACCAACAACCTTAATCTTTACATTTACTTCTGATGCTAAATATTGGAGAAACTCCACCATCAGTTCACAATTGTTGAATTGCGTGGTGAATTGTGTTTTTTTTTTTTTTTTTTTAGAATTCATACATTTGTTTTGAATGAATCTGTATTTTAGGAGCCTCCACTGTGAAATTCAAAAATGGAGACAATGCCACACTGACATGTAAATATGAGGCCAAAGACATTTCAGATATTCGCTTCATTCGGCAAGGAAAACCTGTACATTTTGCTGACATCCCCATTTGTGAAGAATATACAAAAGGAAGTGGCCGAGTATGTAAAAAAGAAGCATGTGACATCATCATCAAGGATCTGATATTCAGTGACGCTGGGAATTACATTTTTAGATTCAATTACAAAAATGCTCTGACGGATCTGACGTACCAACTTCATATTTATGGTAAAGTCAAAACTGACCAAACTATCAGAATGCATGTGCTTTCTGGATTTCCTTTAGTTATTCTGTGGTACTGCATGCTGGACTGTAACCATCAGAATCAGTGAATGGGACACGTCCTGAATAATATCATGGTTAGTGGTCACCAATAAGAAGCTTTTCATTGGCTGATGATTACATCTGGTTCCATAAATCTTAATATGTGCTTATGGCCTTTATGACAATATTATGAGACAATATTAATAATATTCTGTCTAATAATTTCTGTTTCTCCTCAGATGAGATTTGTGTGAACATCGGTGAACAGATTAAAATAAATTTTCTATTATAAAAAGCTGATAAAGTGCAGCATCAGAGCAGCGGAAGCAAAAAGTGGAAGGAGGTTTGGAAGAGAGGCCATGGTGTTCAAAATGATCAGCTGAATGATAGAGATGGAAACTTAATCATCAATAACTTTACAGCCAGTAATTCAGGAACATACAAAGTTTTGGGCTCTGAAGGAGAAACCTTGATCACAGTGACTGTTGAAGGTGAGAGAAGCTCAGAATATCTGGAAATATTATTTTTTAAAGTAGTAGTAGTATGTTTATTCACCATGAGCTCTGTTTTTTCTCACTTTGTTTGACTGACCTTTGAATATCTTGTACTGAATCTACAGGATCTCGTTCAGGTGGTAAACTCAAGAGTGATGCTGAACAACACAGTAAGTAAAACAGGAGGCAATGAGAGCATTACAATATATTTAAAAAGTGAGCTTGAAACTATAATATTTGTCTCCCCTTCTGCTGTAGAGCACTGGATTGGACCGGCTGGGCTGCCTGGGTTCGTTTGGGTGGTTCTTTGCCTTTTTTAAAAGAAGAAAGATACACCGATGTCTGGATGGAGGTCTGAGAAGGTTCTACATTTGATGAAGAACCATCTTCATGAATATTAAAAATTATGTTCTAGAATATTAATGCAATCCAGATGTGCTACATCTGCCATATTGTCATGTGACTTATTTCCGAAAGTAGTAGGACATCCAGGTACTTTCTGACAGCTGTTTTATAAGTATTACAAGGTTTTATTGCCATCTGAATCCATAATGTCAGTGTGTTTCTCCCACCGCCCGCATATTTCCCTGACTGAATTACCTACTGTTTTTTTTTTAACAAACAAAAAGGTGATGTGGTAATTTCACTGCTGCCAAATCCACATCCGAGTTTACAAGATGGGATCAATTTTAAATTCACTTTGGCAGCACCATATGATAACTGTTGTGCTTCACTGTAATTTGCATTAAAGATATACACTTTTATTACTGAAAGATATATAACATATTATTGCACCAAAGGACATGTAATGCAATTTTTAATGTTTGTATGTATGTATGTATGTATGTATGTATGTATGTATTTATTTATTTATTTATTTATTTATTTATGTATGTCTTTTAATGTTAGTTTAAGTCCCTCAGTTGTCCACCAGAGGTCTCACTCCACAGAGTATTGACTATTGGACTATAGTTCCCAGGAAGCCTCATACCTGGACTAATTTCCGCTCACCTGATCCTTGCACTCAGATTATTTAAAAACTGTGTTTTGCTCTCTCTTCGTGAAGTCTTGTTTATTGTGTATCTTGCCTGTGTATCGACACTGTCGGGACTTTTACTTCACAACCCTAGCTGCCTGCCCTAGTCTGTTGTTTGTTGTGGACTGGACTTGTGTTTGTTTGCTGCCTGCCCTGATCCTCTGCCTGGGTTTGACCACGCTTACTGTTTTGCCTCTGACAAACCTGGTATTTCACCCACTGCCTGTTTGTACTTTGAGACTGCTTCCACTAGATAAACAACACATGGATTCCACTCAACCAGAGTCTGTGTTACAATCAGGCTGAAACGATTTTGTCTAAAATAGAACGACTCATATGTGGAATCTATCAGTCAGGAGCTGCACAATGTTTGACAGATTTTACACTGCTATTGTCAATTAAGTAAACAAACTGATTAAAGCTATTCTTTTTCTGATGTTTAGAATTATACCTTTTATGTTAAAGAAAAAAATAATTGTACAGTCTTTACTGTGTGGGCCAAATGTGTAATTCTCTAAAAATCACACTATATAAATCTAAACAAAAAAATCTGCTAAAAACAGTGAACCTTTACAAGTTCTCTTATATTACAAAATAAATAAATAAAAAATAAACGAGAGCATGTGAATTTTTTAAAACTGTTTTTAACTTTTTTTTGCACCAACTGCAAATTATGTGAACAGTATTTTTAGTCATTAAAAAAACAAAAAAAAACAAAGCGTTTTAAAAGGAAAAAATGTTAGAAAGCATGACCTTCTATGACCTTGTTGAAATCCAAACGGTAAGAGCATGGCGCTTGCAACGTCCTAATCATGGGTTCGATTTTTGGCCAAACTGTATGGCAAAAATGTACACCATCAGATTTCCTTGGATAAAAGAATACACCAAATGCATAAATGTATATGTAAACACCCTTAGAGGGAAGCTGAGGAACTGACATAACAAAACACATTAAAAAACGTTTTTATTTTGGGTCTATTATGAACATCATGACCACAACAGATATTTTGTACACACAATCCACAACACGTTTGAGTGCCAAACTTCATAGACGTGTTCATGGCACTAAATGAGAAAAAGACACAAAACATCATAACCAGTATTTATAGAAAAACCCTCTCAAATTGACCCACAACATATTATAAGGGTTTAAAAAAAACTAGTATTGCTTTAATGTGTGCAAATCAGCTTTGAAAGAGTATGTTTTGGAAAAACTCTAAACAAATTAAACAATTTAAGAAATAATTTTGTTGGTATTGTGTGTATGTTATTTTATGCAGTTGATCATGACACTTTTTTAAGTGATTACACCTCGGCTAATTGTTAGCTAGCACAATAAAAGCCTGACAGCTCTAAATGTGTTCAGTTCTCTGATAATATAATTCACATATTAAGGTGTGTATAGGCTATATATGCACTCTAAATAAAAATGCTGCTTAACAGCACTTAAGGTAGTTCATTGGCTTGTAATCAAAGAGGAACCACTTTAAGTGCTACAGTATATAGAGAACCAACTTTAAAGCTAAAGCGCCTTCATCAATGCAGAACCAGAAGAGGTCAAAAAGTCTCATGTGGGGCCCTGGAATATTTCCTTATGGGGGGCCTTGGGGGGTTATCTTCAAAAAATACAAAAAAGAATCTTTAAAGAACTATACAGGTGCTTAACGGCTATACAGAGCACCCCAAAGAACCGCTGAAGAAACAAATCTGTGTCTATGTCTGTGTGTGTGTCACGGTTTGCAGGTTCGTCTGCTCAATTCTGTGTTGCTGCTCTGATTGTCTATCAGCGTTAGCTGGTGCTGACGAGCAATCAGAGCAGCGACAGGTGCGTCTTGTTCTGTGGGTCTACTTATAGTCCTGTGTTTGTCTTGTCCTTCATCAGATCGTTGTCACTGGTTCTCTGTTTGTCTCGCTCCTTGCAGTGTCCGTCGGTCCAGCTGGTTTGGAGTTTCCGGCCTCTAGCGCTAGTGCCTGGGACTGTTCACTCTAGTTGGTGTGTCGCCATTGTAGCTTCCTGTTCCTGGTTCGTGTCTTCGAGGATTCTGCCCACTGCTGCCAAGGAGGAGCTGCTGACCATTTTTACCGGCGTTTTATTCGCAATTACAGCCAACTAGCTGTGCCTCTGACTGCCTTGACCTCCACCATGATAACCTTCAGGTGGTCTAGTGCAGCTGAGGCTGCATTTACTACAGTTTTTCTCAAATGCTAAAACACAAAAGCCAATCCTCTAAACCAAATGACCAGTTGTCTAAACACATTTACTAAATCTAGCCATCATTTTCCAATATCATAAACACATTTCACATGAAGACAATTCACAAAACACAATCCTCCGTTCTCATAAATCTTAACACATTTTTTTTTTTGCTAAAACACAAGTACACTTGTTGCTAATGCTGTGACCACAGATGAAAGCTCATGTGATGCAAAATGCTTGCCACAGTCAGCAATATTTGAACACAATGAACACACCTGGCGTCATTCATTACACACAACGACTCAAAATTGAAGACACTTGTTGCTAATGCTGTGACCCCATGTCAGAAAGCAAGTTCAGAGTGCAGAGTTTGGTGAAGATTCCAAACAAACACAATGGATGAAGGCAGAGTCAGGGGAAGAGGAATTCGAGTCAGAGGAGGGAGAAGAGCTGGCCATGGAAGAAGAGGAGCAGGCCAACGAGGAAGAGGAGAAGGTCCAGGAGGGAGAGCAAGACAACCTCGCACCATCATTACGGACGAGATGCAAGCAACAGTCATTGACCATGTCATTGTCCATGGCATGACAATGGCTGAAGCAGGACTACGAGTCCGTCCAAACCTGAGTAAGGTTCACCGTGGCCACCATTATCAGGGCATTCAGACAACACAACAGGTATTGTACTCTATTGCTTTCTTTGTCACAATACAATTTTACACGCCTGTGAAAGTAGTCTATGGTTTCAAATCAGTTGTTACTGTATTGTAAAACATGTCAATTGACAACACATGTTTCTTTCTTTAGAGTTGAAAGAATGCCACATGGGGTGGGAGGGTTGCCATATTTACAGCGGCACAAGAAACCCTCATTGTGGATATGGTTCGTGAGAACAACCTCATCAGACTCCGGAAGATCAGAGACAAAGTCATTGCTGATAATGTCAACTTTGAGAGCATTGATGATGTCAGCTTGGCCACAATAGACCGTGTTTTCCGGCGCCAAAAGATGCGGATGAAACAGGTCTATAGGGTTCCCTTTGAGCACAACTCTGCGCGACACAAAGACCTACGTTACGAGTATGTGCATGTGAGTATACATCCATGTTCACAGTACTGTTAGTGGACATACTGTGATGCTCAGTGGCCTACATTACTTCTGGACAATACTGTGCTACCTGATTGATTGTTGTTCTAAACACCTGTGCACTTTCACATTTTCACAGAGGATATTACAGTTGGATGCGATGGCCAGACCTCATGAGTACCTCTTCCTGGATGAGGCTGGCTTCAACCTGCAGAAACGAAGGCAAAGAGGCCGTAACATCATTGGCCAAAGAGCCATCACTGAGGTTCCTGGCCAACAGCTGGGGGTAATATTACTCTTTGCCCAACCACTGGTTTGGAGGGGCTTGTCCACCGGCATGCTGTCCTTGGTTCTTACAACACCCAACGTCTCCTCACCTTCCTAGAGGAGCTAAAAGACATCCTCCTGGACTGCCAACAACACCATCCTGGGCCTGTACATCACATTTATGTGATTATTGTACAATGTACGCTTCCACAAAACAAACCAAATCAGAGAGTGGTTCTCCACCAACAGTAACCACTTTTTAAACGTCTGTCTGCCACCCTACTTCCCTTTCCTGAACCCTATAGAGGAGTTCTTCTCATCGTGGAGATGGAAGGTTTATGACAGACAACCATACACTAGAGAGAACCTCCTAAGGGCAATGGAGCTGGCCTGTGTTGACATCCCAGTGGAGGCCTTCCAAGGATGGATTTGCCATTCCAGGGCGTTTTTCCCGCGGTGCCTGGCAAGAGACAATATAGCCTGCAACGTGGATGAGGCACAGTGATTGTGGTGTGTGTGGTGTGAATAAAGTAAATAAAAAAAAAACTTCACACCCTGATCATGTTTTCAAGAGTACTGTTGTGTGCAATAGATTCTCTTTTTGCAAGTTGTGTTACAGTAGTGTACATGCAGAATTTACTAGATTTATACTCTTCATATGAAACTCACAAATCTAAATGCCTAATCCTCTGCAGAGATCTAAGAACATCCATTACTGTAAAGTTTTTTTTTAAAAATATGCGTTGGCAATTATGAAACAAAGAACCTTCTCACAAATTGAGCATTGTGTTTTCAATTGTTTTGCTGTAGTGTGTAACATATACTGATCTACATATTATTTTTGTCCTTTACAAGAGGAATTTTACACGGAGATGGATGCCCATGCTATCATCCATGAATATATTTAGGTGGATGAGGTGGGCTTCAATTTCAACAAAACCAGAAGAAGGGGGAGAAATGACGAATTACTTTTGATCTTGTACAGAAATGTCCATAGGAGCTCATGAAAGAAGAGCTTTAGTTTTGAATTACTGTGTGTATATGACATATCCAAAAATATATTATTATGGCAAAAGTATTTTGCAAGATTGTAAGACAGATGTTTGCTTTTTGAGGATGTGTTTGTGATCTTTGAATGCAGTGTGTCATTTTAGAAGAGATGTGAGGCATTTAGCATTTGTGTGTAAATTCTTGGATTTATGTGTTAAGTTACAAAGAGGGTAAGGTTTAGAAAATGTGTGTAAGTCAGTTGAAAAAAAATGGTGACCCAAAGTTCTGGGCAGTAACCCAACCGCTGGGTCAAAACAACCCAATTGCTGGATTTGTCCATATTTTACCCAGTGCTGGGTTGTATTTAACAACATTATTTAGAGTACTGTTGTACTGTTGGGATAATTTAAAGTTTACCGTTATTTTGTAAATTGTATTCCACTCATGTATAACTCAGGGAATGTGAATAAAAATGAAGATTTTCTATGCAGTATGTCGTTCCATTCTGCTGTGTATATGTTTAACCATATCAGCAATAAATGGCTTTGCTGCTTTAAAAGTTTTGTGGCTCTTTACTTTGATCCACTGAAGCTGCTGAAAGCTAAGCGCGACTGTGACTTGTTCAAAATTGCAACGTAAGCTTCCTGCCCTCACATTACCTCAGAAAAACAATCACTTCCTCCTTCAAAGAACAAATGAAATACACCCCTGTTCTGAAGCTTCTATCCATGACACTTAACCACAATACATGTAAGTTAATATGAGTGATATAACAGCAGTCCAAGCGTAAGAAGTTAAATAAGTTCACTCTCTCATAAACTTTTTTGTTTTTAAACATAAGACATA
Organism: Cyprinus carpio; assembly: GCF_018340385.1. Taxonomy (NCBI): domain Eukaryota; kingdom Metazoa; phylum Chordata; class Actinopteri; order Cypriniformes; family Cyprinidae; genus Cyprinus; species Cyprinus carpio. The sequence continues at coordinate 5,089,958 of NC_056616.1, forward strand.
ATTGTAATTTTTTTTTTAAAAAAACATTTTATAATATGGTCCAAAAAGTGTTTTGTGCATTTAATGGACCATAGTCGATTATAAACTTACATTGGATGGAGTACTTTGATGCAAAACATAGTTGATATAATTATAACCCTCTGGGAAGGAAATGGAAACTTTTTGCGGGGTTTGATGTCTCTCGCATTTTTATACTGTAAACCTCTAACACCTTTATGCATACACGTTCAATGGTGAGAGTCATAGTCTTCTCTTCTATGTATTTTCTAATAGGATTATGCCTTTCTCATCCAATGAACAGGTAAATATATTTTATTTTAAACATTTAACTTATCAATCTTAAATGTAAGTATCTATCATTTTTTAAAGCATATATTCTAAAATGATCTGTTTTTTGTCGACGCCTCTCTCCAGATGCGTCAGTCTTGAGAGTCTTATGATCTGCTGAGGGTCAGAAGGGAGAAAACATCAGACTGAACTGCAGCATGAGAAACAGATATGAAGTCGCCTGTACTCACCTACAGATCTGGAGAACTGGATCTACTGATTGCAGCAGAGAAAGACACAAGCAGGGAAGAAAACTTCTGACGAACTACAATAAAAAACAGAAGTCTGATGCTCCAGAGATGTTCTTCGACAAACCCATCAGACTAGACTAGAGATTTCTGGAGTAACAGAGTCAGATGTGGGCATTTATTTCTGTGGAACGAAGTCTGATGCTCCAGAGATGTTCAACAAAAAACACATCATACAACAAGTTTTAAACTTGTTGTAGGGGGAACTTGCAGGCGTCTTCACAAACTTGTTGTAGGGGGAACTTGCAGAGCAATAGTTTCTGATTTAATCCATGAAACTAGTTTTGTTTGCATAAATGAATTCAAATTCATATTTAGGTGGATATATATTGCATGAATATTTCACATAATTCCTTTCAGAGTAAATTTTAAGACCACAAACATACACCTACAGCACCTATCTTTCTTGATCTGAAAGTAATGTCCTAAGCGTCCCTGAAATGCCATTATTAATTTTATCGCATTAAGGACAACTTTAAAAAACTACAGAAGCTCATTTTAACCAATCTTCAAAATGCGTTTGTGTGTAAACTGATCATATATTTACAGGTCTCATTGTAGTACAAACAAAAGAAGTTGACAACACAGGTAAATGATTGTTATCTTAGTTGTATAATTCATTGTTCGTGCTCAGCTGTGGAGATTCAGCACGAATTCTAGTTATCATTTATCACTTTCTGTTGTAGAAACATTAATAATTCTTGTCTCTGTGTAGACGGGGTGACGCTGACGGATGCGGTAGTGCTGATGTTTGGTGGTGTTGGTCTGGCTGTGGTTGTGTTTTTTCTGGCTACAGTCATTGTGGGAGGAATCATTCACCATCGCGGTTGGCAGAAAGGATGGAGCGCAGCCAAACATTCATCTAGGATTCATCACAAATCAGCTAAATAACTTCTACTTCTGCTTCATTTTAATAGTCTAACTCAACATATCCCTGAGCTTTGCTTTGTTGTATCATGAATTAAAGCAGAAAACTGTGGCTCAGATGCTTTTCCTGTTGATCACATTTACTTTCACTTTAGAAAAGCTGAGATGTTGCTGCAAATGTTTTTTTCAGCACCAGTAAAAATGACAAAATCATTAACTGCTTTGTTTTAATATTCAGGCTTGTGTGGTTCATTTGTAAGTTGTCACATTTAGCTAAAAATAAAAAAACACTGTCAATGCTATTCTTTTTAATGCAACATGATTCAATATTCAATTTACACAATATACAAGCCAGACTTAAAGGCTACTGATGTTTTACCTTTACATTAATGTAGAATTTGAGCCACTGAATGCATCTAATAAAACCAACACTAACAAACATATGTGCTTTAATAGCAGAATTTGTGCTAAAGTATGTGTTATTATACAAGCTATTTTCAGGAGAAAATATAAATGTAAGTCTCTTTCTGCGGCACATAAAGCTTAGGTAAATAATGTAACCAGTCTTTTACTAAATGCAAATGCATTATATATAGAAATCATTTGAAAAAATCTGCTGCAAATGTTTTGAAGAGTTTAGCATGGGTAATTATCGGGTTTTCTGTCAAAAAAATGCACAAATACACACAGTTTCTCCAGTTTACAACTGTTTATTTGAACTGTAAATCAGGGGTTTCTCCACTTTCATCTGGTTTCTTTGGGTTCCTGTGGGAGTTGATGGTAATTAGGTGGTAGATTACAATGAAATAATGTAGACACTGTGAATTAATTTCCAAATAAAACCTAATTATCCCGACGGTGATATCTGTTTGAGATTCAGAAAAATGTGGAATCAGGAGATTTAACTTCAGTATCAAGAAGCAGGGAAGAATCAATCAATACCAAAGACTCCATATAGGCACAGAGTTCAATGACAATTAGGCTACATAAAATTAATAAGCATCAGTAAGTCCAATGTACTACAAAAATGTTCCAATGGGGGGTGTTTTATACTTCTCCTCATGAAGACTTTACACACCATCATAACAGTGGTGCTTTACTAAAGCAAAAAAAAAAAAAAAAAAAAAAAAAAATTCATTACTATTATAAGTGAGTTTTCCAAGGAATCTAATAGTAAAATAAAATCCATGACAATTTCGATGTTGTGGACATAAATCATGAGACTTTTTGCCAAGATTGCAAGAAGTTCACTGGAAACCTTGTCGAATGTAAGTTAAATATTAAAATAATTAGATTATTACATATAAATTGGTGAAGTAAAACAAGAGTGCTACCACGTTTTATTGATATATTTTATTTATTTTGTAACAACATTGGGAATTGCTTTTTATCACTTAATTGAAGCACCATAAATTAAAATTGTCATGTTAATAGGTACTACTGACTGGACATTTAGAAGTTTTTGTTTTTTGATTTTAAATGCAAAGTATAAAATAAAGCTATGTAAAACACTTGCGTTTTTATATACAGTTGGCCCTACTATAAGGTAGTAACCCCATCAGGAAACGAAAAGTTTGACACACACTTGGAACTTAGATTTACCGAGCTCTTCATCACAAAAAGTTAATAAGCTAGCCCAATTTGGTTAAAATCTCGCATTTTTGACCTATCATCACTTTGATCTTTATATTACTTTGGAATGCGCGGAAAGGAAACGAAAATCGAAATTTGGAATCCCAATTTGATCTGTACCAGATCTCTGACAAAATGCCATTTGGCAGCGATCAAGATTCCCGTCAGTGTTGTACTGAAGGATCCACATTTGGAAATGCGTGATACTGGATGAAAGCTGAACTGCCCAGGCACTACCGGTGACAGCCCGAGTGGAAGGCACCTCGCGCGAATAAGAAAACAACTAAGTCCAAGTTAGAACTGCTTCTGATTCTGACATCATTGGCACGTTGTCTTCGGCTTATCAATCTAAAAAGATCTGATAGCAGTTGAAAAATTGGTTAACGGCAACACGGAGCAGAAATTTGATGAGCTGAGTGAGAAGATTGATTACTGCTTTTTGCCGATATCAAAGAGACCAAAGCAAGATATTAAAGTAAGGGTCGTGTGCGAGAAATTGGAAAGCCAGTGTAAATGCTTGAACAGCTAATGGATGAGTTTGAATGTCCCGGAGAACAAGGAGGATGAAAACGCGGCATCTGCAGACCGCGAAACGATGTCTGTCAATCAACTGCCTTGCTCTGAAGCATAAGAACCGTCTCGGCTCTCGGAAGCAATTTGATATGTACAGCGCTGGGACAGAAAAGCACGTCGTTCCCATGCCACCACCCTTATCCGTCAGTTCACTTCACGTATGATGGAAATGACGTGCTGGAAGCGGCTAAGACCTCGACCTTTCTCAAAGCCACTGGATTTCTCGTCAAGTAAGACTGCTCTAAAGGTGCTAGGGGTTAAGAGAAATCGTACTACAATCTTTGTTAATCAGTCGAAACAGCCGGTTAAAACTGAAAACTGCTCTCCTCATTATCTTATTATTTTTGTTATATGTCTTTGTCCATAGTTTCACTTAATACTAGGGGTTAAGAGAAATTGTTAAAAGGGAAGCTTTATTGTAAGTGAACTCGTCCAGATGCACCTTTCTGCCTAACCTTTCTGATAGATCCGTCAGGGTGTCCCTGGATGGGTGAATTTCTCTAGTCACACATCAACTTGCTACATGGGGTTCCTCAGTGCTCAGTACTTGGAGACCTGCTTTCGCTTCTCTCATACTAATTGACTTCCATTAGAAATCTGTATTCAGAAGCTATGGGCTTTTCCTATTTACATTAGCTAGAAGGAACCGTGATGACCCACTCCACCTCTACTTCTCATTCAGCCAGGATACCGCACGGTAGGTGCTCGCACTTCATGTCCTGTCTGAGTGACATTTCTAGCTGGCTAATGAACCATCCACCCTTCAGCTCAACCAGTCCAGTGACAGACTGCTGGTGTTGCAGCAACCCCTCGTTTAATCACAAACAACTTCTCTGTACTGGCTTGGTCGCTGTCATATCATTAACTCCTCTCCGAAGTCGCAGGACCTAGGAGTTTTGGATGGAGTCCCCGAGTTAAGTCTTCACCTAGACCCAAATTGCCTAACAACCGACCCGGTCCTCGCAGATTTGCCGTTATACAACATTAGGAAGATTAGACCCTTCCTGTCAGAGCATCGGCTCCCCACATTCTTGTCCAAGCTCTTGTTCTCTCCATGACTGGACTATTGTAAATGCGCTTACTGTTGGGCCTTCCTGCATGTTCACCATAGTCAAGCCTCTGCAACTTGAATTTTTCCCCAGGGAAAAAAAACTTTTGCCATCGAGTGTTGGGTACTTCAGATTAGACACAACAGCTCATGTTACTTCCTCTCCTCATCAGGTTACACTGGCTCCACCCGTAGCCGCTGGCATCAAATTACACAAGGTACTCAGATGCTTGCCTACAAAACGACCACTGCACGGCGACCCAACATACCTAGCTCCATTAGTTCAATCCAGAATTTGCGCTTACAGTACATTTAAACTTCTCTATACGTTAATTTTTTTTGAAAAATTCCACTTTTGCCAAATATTCGAAGTTGCTCTTAAAAAGAGACCAACGTTAGGGCCTATATCAAAGTGTTCATAAAATACAACAATTTAAGTTGTGATAGTGCACTTTAATGCCTATTTTAAAAAAATGGGGGTTGACAACTGATTTTCTTTTTCTTTCAAGAAACACATTCTGTAGTTGATGATGTGAAGTTCTGGAGGTCGCAGTGAAATAATGGCATATGGTTTGCTCATGGCTCGGAGAGGTCTGCAGGGGCCGCTACGTTAAAGAACACTTTTTCTGGAATTGTTTTGGAGGTGTTTTCAGACCCTTTTTGACACTTTCTTTGTTTACTTTTGTGTTGGAATAATTTAATATTTATTTTGGTTAACATTTATGGATACAATATTAATTCTGAAACTGATAATCTTTTTGAATCTTTAGAGGAAAGGATTCTATTCTGGTTTCGTAAGCACCCACAGGCATTTTACTGATCGGAGGATTTTAAATATTTCCTAAAATGACTTGTTGATAGATGGCCTCCAAAGCAGCTGGTTTCATCCAATACTATTTAAAGCCTTTTTATGCGAAATATAATTTGATATATATATATAATGGAGGAAATTTTTCTAATCCAGTGCTCTTAATACATGGCTTTGGTAACAAAAACGGTACAAGGCAGTCCCGCATAGATTTCTTTCTGGTTTCTGGGAGTTGTTTTAACAAGAGAGCTATGTCAGTAAAACATTCTGAATTACTTCCCTTTACAGATCACAATGCGATTTATATAAATGATAAGATCTTTCCTCTTTTGAAGCGTCATGCCCATACTTCCTTGTGTTAAAAATGAATGTTTCTCATCCAAGACATGAGGCAGCTTCAAATTGGAACTTATAAAATTAATATCCTTGTACTGGGATTTTGCACAAAGCAGGTATTGGGAACTTCTAAAATATGAAGTTGTACTATTTAGATGTCTTATGGTAGTTGTCCTTTCTAATTTAATAGAAGTTGGAGGGCAAAACTGTATCTGGATTACCTCTCTTTCCAGGGTTTCCCCCGATAGCTTCGCTGAGAAAAAATTAGCTATTAAGCTATTACAGTATAAATTGGATGAGAATTATAAAGGTAATGCGAGCAGGTGCTTTGTCAGTCTAGAGTTAAGTGGTTAAACAGGGGAGAAAAAATTCCTTATACTCTCTTTAGACCTTGAAAGACAGCGAGGCAAACAACAACACAATTCACCCACCTTAATATTAATGGTATTGGTTACTGATGACCCACAAGCTATATCTCTTTTTTAATCTATACTCATTTTTAAGCTAATCTTTATAAATCTCAGTTACTGTATGATGATCGCTACTTTTTTTTCTTGACTCCATTAAAACGACTAATACAAGTAGTTGCTTTAGAGAGAGAATTCTGTGATCGAGATATATGTCTTAAGAAGAAGTACATTGATTGCTATCAAACATCTTAAATGTAGAACATCACAACTGGCAATGACGGCACAGCCACGCCAGAATTCTATAGAAACAATTCTGCATCTATTCTTGCCCCTTTCGCCTTTTAAACGTTTTCAATGAAGCATCAAAAACACATAACTTTCCCTCCTAGTTTATCTCAAGGAATAATAACCCTCATACCAAAACCAAAAAAAAGATTTCTCTGTTGATTGAAAATTTGGGCGCCCAATAAGTTTATTAACATAAGATTATAAAACCACTTGGTCCCTTATTATGCTCTAAAAGCAATCAAAACTGTTTTAACTTCTGTATATAGATGAAGTCCACAACTCTGGTTTTCTCAACAATAGGACTTATCTCAAACAATATACGTTTAGTTTTTGATATCTTAGATTACCTCCAATTGATTAGTGATGTAGCTTTCTTTCCTTCTCTTTCTTGATGTTTATTAAGCACTTCATGAATCGACACCTTGGAACATAAATTTATTTTTCAATGTCTCTAAAAGTTTTGTTTTTGGAAACATCTTTGTCCGTTCCATTAAAACTATATATGCTGACGGTAGTAGTTCAGTTTTATTTTAAAAGGAATGGAACAAACTGGCTGCCGTCTTTTCCCCTTAACCTTTTCTTCTTTCCAGCTCAGATTCTATTGTTCTCATATAGATAAGCCAGCAGTTTTTCAAAGGGATAACTATTGCTGAAAGATGAGGTGATTATCGCGTCAGCTTGCTGATGATGACCAACACATCCTTTTTTTCTTAAAGATCAGAGGCAGATTTCACTTGCATAAATGTTACTGATTCATGTTTCCTAAAAGTCTCAGTTTATTTTTGCCCCGTAAATATTCAAAAGTTGTGACACTTTTTGCCATTACAAGAACTGTACTGAATCCTTTTGTCCATAATATCCCAGTGAAAGAATAAAATGTGTTATCTAGGTGTGCTTTATTACTAAGGATCAGAAGAAAGATGTATTTCTTAATTACCTAACACCTTATTGATAAAACACAGAAAAGATTTAAGCATTGGTACAAAGGGACCTAGTCTTTAAGAGGTTGGTAGGGTACTTCTACAAAAGCAGAAGGCCTTTCAAGCGCTCATTTATGTCACTCAGTTTCTTCATTCATCTGGACCCAAAACTAGTAAAAAAGTGTTGACCCAGCTACTCGTTAATTTTTTTATGTAAGCTTTCAAGTACACTATATCAGAAAATATGTTGTAATCAACATGGTATGATAATGGGTGGTCTTCATTTTTTTTGGAATTCAGTACATTAAGTTTCACTTTTCAAGATCAATTGGCTGTAAACAGTTTAGAAAGAACCCAGTGTCTCTGTGGGAACTTTATTCCTCAGTTATGTTTTCTCTCATTTGGTGGACTTGATTTTCTTCTCATCGCAAAGATTGATAAACTACCAGCTATGTTATCTGGCTTTCAATAGGGCAGGTTCTTCGTGGCCTGGTCGCTACTATTCATACCCACATATCTTTATTCGGAATAACCGTAAATGGATTTATACAAGGGGAGTAAATCCCATCTTTGTTCAGAGTGATTTGATTTATAAAACATACTGTGATCAGGTCAGTTAATGCACTCTCAAGAGTTGTTTTTCTCATATAACGAATTTTTAGATATCATTGCAATTCCTGCTCCTCCAAAATAATTTTTTCCCATATTTATGGAGTCTATCCCATCAGGTGTTGTTGCTTTACGAGAGGTTACCCCCATCCTTTGTCCCGGTTTCTCCTAATTTGGTTGATATTTTTGTTGTGATATTATGTTTTGCATCTCCAGTGCAAAAATATAGTAATAGGATTGTTTTGTGTCATATTTCAGCAGAATATTAGGTACCTAGCCAGCTGTTAGACTGCCTTATTGGAATCCTACATTGGGTAACATCTGTGGAAAAAAGTGTGGATGCGTCCCTCATACTTTATTTACAACCAAAAAGGAAAGGAGACTTCCTACCAAGATAATTCATAAAGTGGCTTATCCTGCAAAGCTTTATTACAGGAAAATATTCAAAAGTGATCGTATTTCCTCCAGGGCTCTTTCTGCGAGCTCTGTGAAACATGTTGTTCATACTCTTTTGATCTGGTCCATTTACTAAGAAAGTATTTTTTAAGAGTTTTTTAATTTTCATTCGGAGTCACATTTACAATGTAATGTATCTGTTTTGGAAGGACGTAGTGATATGGGTTGCATTGATTATGCACCTTATAAAAATGAAACAATTTATGTTACGGAACTCTATCTGATGCGTCGTCTGCCAAAATTTCACATCCACAGTGCAATAGTCTAGCTTAGAACCTCTTTTCTTTGTTTTTTATAAAAGAAATGGAGCAATACTTTCATTAATCAAGTGGTCTAAGAACAAAAAGCTGTTACAAAACTATCTGTCCTGTAAACTCTTTTCTTATATTAATGACATGGTAACTCCTCAATTTATTCTTTTCAGGATTTAATATATTAACACCCCCCCTGTGATTTTTTTTTTCTTTCGTTCTTTTTTGTGCTTGTTGTTGTTTGTTGTTGTGTTTCTACGTGATTGTGGTGATTATTGTCTACCACCTTAATATGCAAATAAAAAAAAACAATCCCTAATTTTTTAACAATAAAAAAAAAAAATAAAAAAAAAAAAAAAAAAACCTCAACCCTCCCTTTAAAAACTTGGCCAAAAAATCCAAAAAAAAGAATAAATAAAAGGCAGTACGCCGTAAGTGTGGGTGTTTGGACAAGGCTATTGAATCATATCGTTTGTTTGCCAACCGCCATAAAACTCCAAAAGAATAATAATTATAAGAAGAGTGAATCATTTTGCGAAGCAAGCAATTCATTCAGTTACGAAGAGGCTCGTTTCTCCACTGGAACAACAGCCCCAACAGCGACGGACATAATGCATGACGTGTGGAGCATTTTCGGCATTATACAGAGACAAAGTTATCTTATGGGAAGGCGAAGAGGAAAGAGAACATTTTGTAGAGGAAATGAATTGTGGCTGCCTTTAAATACAGAAATAGGGACGTGGTCGATTTGGGACCATTATCTAAATGCACGGGATCCATTAATTTTTGTAGAAAAGGTATAACAGTTTATGAATGAAAAAGCTAATTGCAGGCAAATGCGAAGTAAATATTGGGCAGGAAATGAACGGGAGGCTGCGACGACGATTTGAAGAGGGTGAGCAATGCCGACAACGCTACACCATCTGAGCCTTTATTGTTCAGGTAATGTATCCCAACACAAAAAATACTCGTTAATAGGAATGAATAGCTATGTGCGAACGTCCAAAGACGGTGATTATGAGAGAAACAGAGCAAGATGAACCAGCATAGTCAAGCACACGTGGTGGACATGCAATCAACCCGGACATCAGTATGGTGAACGTTAATGTCCTCAAAATAATATACAAAATGAGCGAATATATGCACAATAAAAAACCAGCGGCATGGCCAAAACAAAACAGGCCTCAATACATTATAGACGTGATTTAATGGGAATTCCATCACTATTTGGTCATTCCTTTAATAGATTGCGACGCTCAATAAAACAGATAAAGTGTCGATGCTTGGTTGAGCGTTACATAGTTTTGACCAGCATGGGCGTCACCAGCGCGGGGGGTTTCGACACTGAATTGTTTTGGCAAAGCAATCTCCTCCGCGATGACTTTGATAGGGACATAGTTAGCACTTTCATAGAAAAAAATAAACATAAAAAAAAGGACCCCGGCATGGAGGGAGTTACGCGTGTTTAAACCCCGAGAGGAAACAACACGCCAGATTTCAGAGGTCGTCTCCTCGAGCACACTTGTGTAAGGTAATTTCTATATCTTTTTCGGCGAACGTTACTGTGCATGAAGCGCTTTTTCCGCATCGAAGCGCCGCTCGCTTTGAGGCTGTCAGATAGCCAGGGAGTAAGTGAACCACGTGCGCAGTCACTTTAGTGTAGTTTGTATCGTAGGCCACCTCTTGATAAGCAGCAAAAGCTAACAGCGGTACTAACGAGCAATCGGAACGTATCTTTAAAGTAAGTATTTATGTATTAATTGGGGAAATGGAAAAAGTAAACAATGAATAAAAAGGCTGTTCTGGTCGGTAGAGATGACGCATGGGGAAAAAGCGTCTTCGTTCAAGCCCCTGGGCTTGAGGTATAGGTGGGGGCCCGAGACCTACACTACAAATGCCCTCAAATAGAACATCTTATGGATAACAAAAAATTGACAAACCTGCTTTGCGGTTATTAAACCAGTAGCAATTAATATGCAACCATGTCTAGGCTATAGTCATAAATTTAAATGCTAATATTATATTCATTATAAAATCTAATAAAAAGGATGTGTTCTCTCAGTGAGAGATCAAAACACTGCAATATAACTTTGAGCAAAAAAAACAAAAAAAAAAAAACAGATATGTTGGCCTGATTAGGATATAAATACAATTTGTTTATATCATGTGTCCTCTTATGTCAGGTTCTATTTTATTCAATAATTCAATCTCAATAAAAAGGACATGCTGGCTATTAAGATCAAATTAAAGTCACTATCAACAAAATTTATAGATGATGGTGCATAAACTGTTTAGTTTAAATATAACAGTTTTAATGTAGCAATATTGAAAATATTAAAATAAGCGACTTTTAGTAAATATGATAACTACAACCGCCAGTAGGTGGCAGCAAGTGGACTGTCTGAAATGGTTGAGCTTGAATCAACCAATTCGTTTTAAAAGCGATATTCCTTTGAACTTTGCAAACGACTTACTATTGAATCATTTGCTGGTACCGTGTAACCCTGAGGAACAAAAACACTTTGGAGAATGCAGCGTGTCTGCTGTTTGTCTCTATTTATTTCTGACGCGTAGCAAAACGGATTCTGTAAGTGTGTTTGTTATACGTATACATTTGCGATCTTGCACTAATATAGATATATATATCTATATATGATATAATATGATCTAGTTATATATATATATATTTATATGTATATGTATAAGTAAACGAACGTGACTTGTTTGTAGTGATAGGCTAAAGTCATACATCATATGCATAGCTTATGTATAAAAACAGAAACTCTATTAAACAGTTCATTTTATTATTTAAAAATCAGTTTTAATGACATATACTTCCCCACAGGTGTAATGGCAGTGGTATAGATCACAGATAAGAGCGCTCTAAAACTCAATCACAATGATCGCATAATTTTAGTGCACATTATATATTAATATAAAATCATCCCTCTTTTAAATGAGGTTGAGTTGAACATTTTGAAATTAATGATTATTCTTTATAATGTGCGGAGTCCTCCGGGCTAAAAGCTTAATGGAGCTGAAGTGCAATGTGTGGATACTCAAACCAATTTGTATTCAAAACGCGATTCGTGTGTCTAGTCAAACGATGTCAGTATTATGCACTACCAGCTTAGTGCTGTTTGTTGTGAACTTGAAGGTCTAGTTGGTATTTGTAAGCTGTCAGTAGCCAGTGTGTAAGTTTAGATCTTGCGCGCGCATTGTTAGCCAGGTTTTTCACGATCAGTAGCCACGCTTTATAAAAACTAGCCTAAAACCTAATCGCATTTCTAACGAGCCAATGGTATAAAATCGCATTTTAGGGTATTAATATCACGTTATTTATTTGTCGCTTAAATGTAAACATGAAACAACCCGCAGAAACAGTGGTTAAAGTATGCCGTTTTTCTGGGGAAACCGTGAGCAACATGCTCGTTTTTGCTCCTGGAAAAGCGGTTAATAACTAATGAATTTATAGGCGTTGTGTTCGCACAAATCCGTCAAACATCGCACGGGCTTCGGCGGGAGCAAATCCATGCTTTTTGAATGAACTAAACCCGATGTACCAGCCCAGTAGGCATGTGCTGGACTTCGGGAGCACCAGTGTCCTGACATTTTCATTCTGCCCATCACATTGTCCTACCAGTGGTTATTGTGCATGAACAAATCAATATTGATCAATTTCCTCACGCTGAACAACACATAATAACAGTATTTTTGTATTACTGTAATGGTAGGTGTAAGCGTTAATAAAGCATGTCTGATGGGTAGTTATTATTTGTTTTTCGCATTGTGCTAAACACTTTTTCCATGGAGGTCGCAAAAATCGGCCAGGGTCTCACAAACCCGTCAGAACACATAAAATCCCTTCACTCATATCTATTAGTTTTTAAATGACAGCAGATCCGAAACTGGAAAAAACCGCAAAAGTCCGTAGCTGCTTGACCTTTAAATGTAGATGAACGCTGGTTTGATTCTGGGAAGTAGCGCTATTTTTATAATAAACTCAAGAAAGTTTACTGTCTTAGTCTTAAATGAGTCATACCATGCGATTTAAAGTTTGCCTTTCTCTCTGGAGTGTTACAAGCTGATTGTGAATAGATAAAATACCTAAAGTTGCAAAGACTAAAGTCTTAACCCGAAGAGAGATTCCACATCAAAGTTAAGACTTGTCCACGTCCCCCTTCTCGTTTAAACACGCCCCCACATGTCTACATCACTATGTGAATATTTGCATAACACCTCCCAAATGTTCACACAAAGAAAGGAGGAGTAACTTTGCTTCTTGCTGTAGTATTATTGCTCCAGGTTGTGGAGACATTGTTTTGTTTGCGAAAGCGAAACTACTTTGTTTATTCTTCCAAAAGAGGACACAACTAGAAATCAGTGGTTAAGTTGTATTTACAACACTGTTTTTACATGACCTATTTGTATATTTGTACTTTATATTTTATCTGTATTTAATGTTCTACTGTTAGTGTTATCTGTATGCACCAAGGGTCTGAGAGAAACGCGATTTCAGTTCTCTGTATGTATGTACTGTACATGTGGAAGAATTGACAATAAAGCAGACTTGACTTGACTTGTTCCAGAACAGTTCAACCCAAATATTCAGATGTGTGCTGCGCATTTAATGGAGGACAGTTTCCTGTTCCTGGGAGAGTAGACTACAATGCCGGCTGTTCTGAATCACAATCTGTAAGTACCATCTTTTTTTTTTTTTATATTTAAAGAATTTGTCACTGATGACTCAAAAGTGAGTTTTGAGCAGTGTAGATTAGCGCTTTTTGTGGGTTGTCGTTTCTCTGATCACAATTGCAGACATGGTTTTATGTTAACGCAGCATGATAAAAAGACAGTATAAGTCATTATTAATCAGTAATTATGTCCCCACTGGATGCAACAAATGCCTAGTTTGTAATAGGTTGGTTATTATTGTTTTTGTCTTGTCTCCCCGGTGTTCTTACCAGGACACGCATCTGAGTATGTTAAGGGCATAACATTTCCGTCACACGCTTGAGGAACTCGGCCAATCACAACACACTGGATAGCTGGCCAAATCAGAGCACACTTCGCTTTCAGAACGATGAGCCCTGGGGCATAGAGGAGAAACAATAATGTAATTTATGTGGAAAATAAGTTTTTTTTTTTTTTTTACCCTTGAACCGCATAAACACATTTCATAACACCAAATACACAAAATAATGTTCTTTTTAGCAACATCATATGAACCATTTAAAATGCACACACACTTTTTGACAGAGATCTAATGTCCTAGTGTTATTCAGTCTGCGGACGGTACGCTGATGTTGATTGACAGGCTCGAAGCACACAACACAGAACGCTATAGACTAATTTCAGTGTTTGCAAACCGGGTAAGGTTGTTTTTTTTTTTTTTTTTGTGGGCGCTGCCTATCTGGTGAAAAATTGCCAGTTTTAACGTAGCAGTCTATGCATGCCATGGAATAAAGTAATAATATCATTTTGAGTTTATATTAAATTTTTTTTTTTTCTTACAATTACGAGATTAAATCTCACAATTAAACAACATATTTTTACTCCAAACTCACTTCATAACGTCAGTCAAGTGTTTTAAATAAATCCTTCTGTGAGATGATGTGCACAGAATAAGGCACGCAACATATTTCATAGTATTCTAAACCGTGATTTTAATGAAAATTAGAATAAAAATAACTCAGATAAACCATATATTGTCCTAATCATGTGTTTTTTAGTCACGTTGAATCAATAAATGCAGTTAAATCTTTTGTTTATTCAACTGCAGCATATGCATTTCCTGGGTTTCTGAGGCACATTTGGATTTTCAGCTCGAGAGCGCCCTCTGGCCTTTGAATAGAGATTTACTGCTGATCACAGAACTGTGGTTCACTCAAAGATACGCATGACAATTGCAGCTTCTGTCGAAATTGCAATTTCGATTCCATTGCGATTTATCTTGCAGGCCTAATACTCATGCTCTCTTTTATGGAAGCAGATTAGTCTCAAATATAATTCACGCAAAAAACACGATTCACACATGCGTAGACAATTTCACATGCATGAAACCTAATCCACGTACACACAAAAAAAATTCAATGTGCGTGGAAAAAAAATATATATATCACAAAAAGCAATTCACATGCGCAAAATAAAGTTATATATTCATAAAATACATTTCACAAATGCAAAACACAATTCGTAGATATACAACTGTGCATCACAAAAACCTTTGAATGTGTTAAAATGTACGAGTGTCTGAATGTACAAATCGTCATTTACCACGAATCCACTCGGATTTGTGTGTGTGTGTTTTTGAGACTTTCCTGGCAGAGCTCTCTTCCCACGTGGGTCTGTCGTACCCTTTAGCCAATCAGATGCAAGCTTACCATTCAACCAATCATATCATAAGCCACTGAGAGTGCATTCAAGGAGAGTAGTTTTGCACATGTTCAGATGAAGTCACAATAATGGCAGAAGCTCCTTTGTTTGAGTCGGCGCGTCAGAAACGGAAGTGCTAAAAATCGCTAAAAATGGGTTTCACTTGTCTCAATTGAGTTCCAATTGGGTCGCTGTGTCCATTTCTTTTACTGTCTATGGGATTACTGATGTAAAGGCTTAATTTCCGTTCTAATTAATCCATATTGCGCAAAAGGTGCGCAGAATCCTGCTCCTTGAATGCACTCTCAGTGGCTTATGATATGATTGGTTGAATGGTATGTATTTTATGAATATATAATTTTATTTTGCGCATGTGAATTGCTTTTTGTGACTAATCTGCTTCCATACTCTTTTTCTCTCGGCTCAGAATCATGATTTTATGATCCCACACTTTTTTCCTCAGAACTGACATACTTGCGATTGTTGAGTTGAATCTAGTTATAAAGTCCAAACTAGGAGATATAAATTTGCATGAAAAAAAGTCAGAATTGTTAGATAAAATCGGTAAATGTTATGTAAAATGTTTGTAGGTTTAAATAGTATTTCATGCATGTATTTCAACTTTAGGGCTAATACAATACAGGACGTAATATGAGTATTATATAGACCTATTGTTTAAATTTATGCTTTATAAGTAGTGTAATCATGGCAGGTTTCATATAAAGTCTGTCTGTCTAAATGTCTGCGTTAAGCTTCAAATGGCGTCTTTGATGACATTATTCTAAAAAAATTATTTGCATTCTGATTCTGACATCCAAAGGCACAACTATACATTTACATTTAGTTATATATAATGTTTTCTTGAACGCTAGAAAACCACAAAGTGCTTATTGCCTTTTTAAGGCTGGTTTACGAAGTGATGGCCTTTTAAGGATACTTTCAAATTTTTTTGGGAGAGTTTTAAAAATGAAAAAGGTGATTTTAGCTCTTTGCAAAAATGGTGGGATTTTGGCAAAATTCAAATAAAAAATTTTTTGTCAACAGTACACTCAAAATATTACAAAGGAGACTACTAAATCTATAAAAGTTTTGGAAACTGAGATTTTTAAACTTCAAAATATGGCACAATCAAGGGAAGATTAAGCTCTTATTGATTCTATGTTTTATAAGAAAACTGTGTTGTCTGACCTACAAGAAATGAAGGCGCAGGGTGCACTAGTAAGATCTCGTTTTAAAAATGTACAGCAGATGGATGTACCTTCTAAATATTTTTTCGGTTTAGAGAAAAAGAATGGTCAGAAAAGATTTATCCATTCTTTGATCTCTGAAACAGGATCTTTGCTGACTACCCCCCCAAAAATAAGAGAGAGAGCAGTTGGTTTTTATGAGAATCTTTAAAAGTCTGAATACATGGAGAATGAAGCTAAAGAATCTCTCTTTTTTTGAGAAATTACAAAAGGTTTCCAAAGAAGCAAAGGTCAAGCTCAAAAAGGGCTATTAGCCTGGACGAATTACATAAGGCTCTTCAGAGAATGGAAAATGGCAAAGTGCCGGGGATCGATGGAATCCCAATTTAATTTTATAAATCCTTCTGGTCTATTATTGGAGAAGATCTGTTGGCTGTTTTGAGTAGCAGTTTAGCTGAAGGTCTTCTACCATTGAGTTGTGAAAGAGCGATCCGTACTCTTCTGGCTAAGAAGGGCCATTTGCGCGACATAAAAAACTGGAGACCTGTGTCTTTGTTATGTTTAGACTATAAACTGCTTTCTAAGGCTACCCGGCTGGGGAAGGTGTTGGCACAATTATTTGTGGAAAACTCTACAGGCTTTTTGGTTAGTTCTGAATTTGTTTCATATATCAAAGTCTTATATTGTGATATCGAGAGTGTACTGAAGGTTAATGGTGGCTTATGTGCTCCGTATAAAATGGGGCGTGGCATAAGACAAGGTTGTTCATTCTCTGGGAGATTGTATACAATTGTAATAGAGCCATTTTTGAATACTTTAAGGAAAAGTTTGGAAGGAGTGTCTTTACAAAGTGCTAAAACCTTTCCTTGTTTATCTGCTTACGCTGATGACATTATTGTTCTAGTCAGTAAACAAATGATTTTAGTTTAATTTCTTCATCAAGAGTTAATTGGAAAAAAAGTGAGACAGTTTTATTAGGTGAATGGAAAAAAAATAAGATAATGCTTCCAGATGGATTATTGTGGTCAAAAGAAGGATTAAAATATTTGGGGGTTTATTTAGGAAACTAAAAAAACTGGAAGTGGAAACAACTTTTGACATTTTTCTACATACTGTTGTATATATGTGTGATTTTTTTACAAAAATGGAAGTGGATTGTACCATCATTATCATATAGAGGGTACACCTTAATTATTAATAATTTGGTAGCCTCCTCATTATGGCACCGTGTGGCATCCCATCCTAAGAAAATCAACTTGGCAGGACTTCCAGTTTTTTACAGAAACCTTATTAAAGTGTAGGATCTTTTCAGAGTTAAAAGAACTGAGACTATGGACTCTCTGTTTTGGCTTTTGTAAGAACCTCTGGTTTATGGTGATCGTATGGACATTTTAGATGCATGTGGGACAAAAAATGATGCTTTTATTAAATCTAAGATTCCAACATTGAGATCCTTAATAGATTTAACTGGTCCGAGTTTTGGAAATGTAGATAATCTTGCTATTTCCTTGGGATCTAAATCAGTCCGAATTGTGTCTAAAGTTCTACAGAAATTGAAGTCTGTATTTACTATAAATGAAATAAGCATGCTATATTAATTTTTTTTTTACTGGAAAACACCGACCTGACGACAAAGATCAATTCCCAATTTTATTGTTGTCTCCAAAGGTAGAAGGGTTTTCTGGAGTGTTTTTGAAAACTGAAAATGTTACAGACATGAATTTGTACACAGGTTGAAGGAAAAATGTTATATAAAGCATGTGTAAAAGCATTTAACAGAAAAGGCTTGCATGAAAGAGTTGATACACCTTGCCGTTCTTTTTTTGGTTCTCAAGAGAATGAAAAACCGGAGTGGAGGGCACTGTATAAGCCACCATTAGCAAAAAGGGATGGAGATTTGCAATGGAGAATTATACATGGCATTGTTGCTGTTAAATCTTTCAATTCAACATCAAATACAAATGTTAGCCATCTGTCCTTTTTGCTCTCAACGAGAAACTGTCTTCCATGTTTTTATGCAGTGTGCAAGACTATAGCCCCTATTTAGCTTGTTAAAGAATATTGTTAATTGTTTTGATGAGTTATTTAATGAAACAGTTTTTATTTTTGGATGGAAATATATAAGAAGCTGTCGTTTTAAATGCCAATTGTTGAACTTTATCTTAGGCAAAGCAAAAATGGACATTTATATAACTAGAAAAAAGAAAATGGAACAAAATTGTGATCTTAGTGTTTTAATGGTGTCATGGTCAAATCAAGAATCTTAATTGATTTTCATTTTTATAAGGTTACAGATTGTTTGTTGGAGTTTGAAAATATCTGGTGTCATGGAGGAGTGCTATGCTGTGTTATTGAGAATGAAATCGTCTTTTCACATATTTTTCTATGAATTCTGTGAGTTTTTAATTTTTCTTTTTCTGTAATGGTTTTATAGTCTTAATTGTGTTGTAATGTGTTTAAAATTTCTCTCTCTCTCTCAAAGTGGCCTCACACCGATGGATCTCGTCTGCACTACAAGAGCTGCTTCACGCTGCAATATGAGACTTTCACTCACGTTTCGGGACAGTTAACAGAACTGTCAGTTCAACTGTTGCATCGTCACTTACTCAAGTGCTCCAAAGGCTTTCTGTTGACCTCCAGTGAAGTCCAAAGCACGTGAGTGTAATATTGAGTTATTTTTTGCTGTTTGTTGTGCTTAAGTGGCCAAATACACACAAAATGACATCAAAATGGCCATCTTGGTGAGTAGTGATGTCGAACAATTAACTGCCTTTAAATGCATCCAAATAAACATTCTTGTTTACATAATATATGCGTGTGTACGGTGTATTTTTATTATGTATATATAAATGCACACACACATATGTATATATTTAAGAAAAATAGGTTTGTGTATTTATACAAATAATAAATATACACAGTACACGCACATTATGTAAACAAACTTTTATTTCGGATTCGATTAATCGTTTGACAGCACTACTGGCAAGTTTTCTCAAACACAGTTGGTTTTGTCTTAAGTGAATATAAACATCTGAGAAAGAAAACACATGAGTATCAGTATATTGGATCTGTGCGTCGTGTCATGTGACAGCAGGCTAATAAAGCTGTAGGGCTGTCAAAATCTATTTGAATATTCGTCAAATTTAAATATTTGAATGTAAAAACGTTGCATTTGAATTTTAGGCGAACACAAGACAAGACTTAAGAAGGTAGCCTTATCAGCTGTGCAAAAGATGCGATGACGGTGTGAGTGTCGTTGCATTATAATGTTTTTGTTAGCCTATCCAGTTGAAGCCACTAGATGCGGCGCTGCTGCGTTGTTCATTAAAAATATTGCAGAATAAGAGAACATCACTGTGGAGAAGATTTTGTTTACATCAAAACTGAAACCAAGCCGTTCACACAGAACGCATATTTCGCACATTTTCTAGAGGGTCATCTATCGCCTCACATAAAGCAGCCACATGTTTAGAAAACCATGTCAAATTAATGCAAGTTTTACTTTGTAAAAAAACATATCTAGACTTTATGGCAGGTTTTTTTTTCCCCCCATCCCATTTTTAGGTACAAATTTCTTATTTTGTTTTTCAGCCATTTATACAGCCCTATAATGCTGTGCCATCTGTCATTGATTTTTATCAAACAAAAGACAAATTTAAATCACAAAAATCTAAATTTATTCAGCTTTTTTTGTCTATATATATGTATGTGTGTGTGTGTGTGTGTGTGTGTGTGTGTGTGTGTGTGTGTGTGTGTGTGTGTGTTAGTGGTGGGAGAAAAGCTCGATGCATCGATGCATCGCGATTCGTTATCTAACGATCCAGAATCGATTCTCAAAAATTCTGAATCGATTCTGTGTTCAATTCAAATGCGAGCGCTGTCAAGACTCACGTGACCAAACAAAAAAGACGTTGATGGACGACCGTTCATATGCTGGTGAATTAGCTTCGTTTAAAATAAAATGGACAAACTACGACCTGCACCATCTCATTTAAAATCGGATGTGTGGCAACATTTTGGATTTTCTGAAGACACTGAAGGTGTCGTTGATAAAAGCCATACTGTGTGCAAAGTCTGTAGCGCCAAATTCAAATATTTCGGCAACACGACTAACATGAAGAAACCATATTACGCGGTTCCACTCAGAGCTGGAGAAACAGCATTCTCTTCCAATCACGAACACTCCCGGTTACATTCAAAGGACCCTGGATCAAGTAGCAAAGCTTCCACCGAATTCTGAAAAGGCAAAACGAATTTACCCGATCAGTGGCAGGTTTTATTGCCAAAGATCTGCGCCCGTACTCCGTTGTGGAAAACCAAGGATTTCGCACGATGTGACAGGTACTTGAGCCACGATACACTTTGCCCTCGCGTCGTTATTTTAGTGAGACGGCTGTCCCCGCACTCTACAGTGAGTGTAAAGATCACATCTTAGAATCCCTAAGTAATACGGACAGAGTGGCAATAACATGCGATGCATGGACATCAATTACAACAGAATCGTATGTCACTATTACGGCACACTACATTACAGATGAGTGGAAGCTTGCAGCTTGTGTTCTGCAAACGCGTGCTATGAGCGAAAGTCACACAGGTAATAATTAATTAAGAATCGTTTTGGGAATCGGATCGTTCCTCCCAGAATCGGAATCGGATCGAATCGTTAAGTGCCTTAAGATTCCCACCTCTAGTGTGTGTACCTTAATACTACGATTAGACCAAAACAGTTTCCAAAACAAAATTCAGGTCCTGATTTTGACTGATAATATTGGTTAAATTATTGATGCTATGATAAATTTGAACAGATTTTTATTCTTAGGTAATGAATATTGTCTAAAAAAACAAGTAGCATTAATAATTTATTTTAGTTAACATATGCTATGATAAATTTGAACAGATTTTTATTCTTAGGTAATGAATATTGTCTAAAAGAAGTAATGGGTTTTTTTTTTCTTTTAATTAAACCGTATAATTAGAATTGCACAATACACTAGACACAAAATAAAGACAAAGGTGAAGTGAAATTTTAATGATTGACACAACACTTGTTGTTTTGACATTTTTCTACATACTGTTGTATATATATGTGTGATTGTATTCACAGGTTGTGCAGAAGGACAGAGATGCCATCACTCAACGAACGACAACAAACAGTCAGTGAAGAAAAAAAAAAAGCCAAAAAGAAAAAACACTCCAGCAGTAAGAACAAATCTGAGAAGAGCCTGAGGACACAACTGACATTCTACCTCCACTGGTGAGAATCATTCAGATCTCTCTTTGTGATCATATTCTGTCTAAACAATGCAATTACAGTGAAAGCTAAAGGTTTGAAATGGTGTTCAAGAGTTTGCGCGACAGTGATTGTGTAGTAATGCTTTTTTTTTTTAATACTCTGGGTTGGAAACTCACATCAAGTGTGAACAGTGTTGCCAGATTGGGTGGTTTTGAATTTGATTGTGTTTGGAATCAGTTTGGCGGTTTTCAAACAGGCTAATTGTTTAACAAACAAGCCCAAGTATGCATATACTGCATCCAGCCCTCAGCAGTAGGCTTGCAGTGATAGACGATGCTGACGGTGATACCGGTGTTAAGCCACAAAACACCTTGTCACTTGTCCACCGTGGCACCGACCCCCATCGTCGTTTTGATTATTTATAGTAATAAAATAATTTAGTTCAGTAAAAGAACAGATACTACAATTAAAAACTGAATGTGGCTGTTCAATGCAGCATGCTGAACAACAGTCTCATCACAGATCAGATTTCATTTCTCCAGCGAGGAGAGCTGACTGACAAGAAGAGTGAGAGCGAGACAGACAAGACGATGGTGGATGGTTTAGTTTCGAGACGAAATGCAAAAGCACCTGTTTGGCAATATTTTGGATTTTGAAAAGGTGATTATGGAAGGTTTTTCTTATTTAATTGGTTCCACATTGTTGCTGATTTTTACTTTATTTAAACTCTGTCATTTTATTTAGTTTATTTGATATCAAGCTGTATGCTGTGCCTCCAAGCTTTCGTATTCGTTTTGATAATAAATATCTGGTTATATATTATATATGTTAACTTATTCCCAAGTTTTGTATACCTATTATAACTTTAAGTTATTTTATATTAGGCATAGCCTGCCCTATAGCATGGTGTATTCTTATGTTTGGTTAATGAAAGTTCTGTTTTATATATGGGCTAAAAGTGAGTTTGACTTTGTATTTTGTTGCATTCAAGCAGTTGACACTGAACTGCCGCTAATTCGAAAGTGAAAGTAAATTGCGCATGGCAAATATGCTATTTAAAAGTGAGGAAAAGAGGGACTGCCCGTGGTGATTCCGTTATTACCTGTGTGTTTGAATAACTGGTGGGAAAATTTTCATCACCGTCATAACCCAACTCAGCAGAAAGATTTATGTGACAAGTTTTTAGTGTAATGAGTTAGCTGATTTTAAAAGTAGTCTTTTCAGGAAATCACAATGTCTAAATATAAGTGAAAGAGTGGGAAGTGTGACTCAACTCTCAAAACGGGAATTATTGTGGAGTGAGTTGACAAGAAAGACTGATTTTTATATTTAAAACGGCCAGATTGATAAATTCTGCTAGATTTGATTAGTTTTAACTGTGCAAAGTTCTGTATTATGTTCTAAAATATAGTAGTAGTAAGTTTATTTTGAGCAAAAAAATAAATAACAATAATACATATTAAGACACATACATAGAAAATTAGAACAGTGTATCTCACATTTATATGTATCCATACATGTACCTTACACATAACTACAAATATGCACACACACACACACACACACACACACACACACACATATATATATACACATATATATATACACATGCATACATTTATACATACATATATACATATGCAGCACACATACATACATACACACATACCTACATACACATACAAACATTTATACACATTACAATTATGATACACATAACTACACACATCTATATATATAATACTTGCTCGAAAGGGAGTGGAAAGAAGTAGAACTTATTTGCTCTCACCCCAAATTCATTCCCATATATTACACCATATGGTTACTTCCATTGTCTGTTACTAATAATTAATAATTTTTATATACAAATAGGACCATCTCAAGAATCACAATTATACAATATAATCTTAAACATTCTAATATGTCCCAGTATTTATAATACTCATGTAATATAACCATATCCTATTAAATTGTTAGATCACAGTTTTAACTAACAATAGTAGTAAAAATAAAAACAATGATAATGATAGTAATAATAATGTATTCTTTAAAACAATTATCATCGAATAAAATCTAAAACAAAAACCATAAGTATCACTATTAATATTTAGAACAATTAAGATCATTTTTATGCAATAACATTCACCACAAGATCCCTCCCTCAGCCTTATATTTTGTCAGCACCATTTCTTTATATCTTGATTTAAACAGATAAATATTTGGGCATTGCTTGAGCTGTATCTCCAAACCATTCCAAAGTTTGAAAATATGAACTTAACAAGAGGCTTCCTCTAGTTCTGTATAGAATTATAGAGCGACACAAAGGTTGTTGTTGTTTTTTGATTATAATTCAGTATGTATGTAATAAATGACACAGTCATGGTGTGTGCATGAACGATAAATACGTTGCTTTTTCCTATCACTTATATTGGGCACTTTTTGGATTTAAATTGGGTTATTCTGACTACTGACATTAATGCATGTGTTGTTTCGAGGGTATCGGTTAATTTCTTCATTGCCATTTTGTCAGTGTCTGCTTGGATGTTTTATTCATGTTCAGACCTAATTCTCTTGCCCTGATTTGATCTGTTTACCTTTGAAATTCATCTAACGTTATATTTATTATTTTTTCATCATTACTTTGTTTTAAGGATTTAAAATGGCCCTTATCAACCTTGATTTACATATTCCATCACAATATTTTGACAGTTAAAGTTTTGGGTGTGTTTTTGTGTGTTTTCGTCCATCCAATCTGGGAACACTGAGTGTGAAACACAACAGATCTGTGGCTTGAGCTCAGTTGAGTGACTATAATAGGTTTTAATAAAAAAATTAAAATCAAGGAGAGCATGACAATACAAGCTTCTTTCTCCATTCCTATAAAAAAGTCAGACAGGGCTAAAGCTATAACAAGAGCACTGTCTGTTTTTATAACAAAAGACATGGAGCCTTATGCCGTGGTATAATATTCCCTCCTGCAGACACTTAAGCGACGTGATAATACATTAACTGTACGAAAAGCTTGTTTGCAATCACGTGATTCTGATGACGCACGCAGTTCAGATGGAGGGCAGAATGGACGAGATGGAGGAAAAGTCTGTACTGTACTGGTTTAGACACTATTACAAGAGAAAGGTATAAACAGAAAATCACAACATGTGTATCCTTATGTTATGAAGAGTAGTGATTGAAATACTTGCCTGCCATCAAGGCGGTGGATATAGGCTAAAGGCCCGTTCACACCAAGAACGATAACTAAATAGATAACGTTATTAGCGTCCACACCAGCGAACGATATCTTCTGTTTATTCTAAGCACACGCTCGTCTGGCGCTTTAAATTCTCAAGCTCGTTACAGCAGGATGGATTCTGATTGGCTGTCAATCGTTCATCAGCTGGAAAAAAAAATTGTTTTGAAAGTGTTTCCAACGATATCGTTTCCTTTGTCTTTATCGTTATAGTTGTGGTGTGGACTCTGCTGTTCTTTAATACTGAAAACGGTTTTTTTATCGTTATCTTTATAGTTATCGTCCTTGGTGTGAACGGGCCTTAAGCATCTAACCCTGATTGCAAACAAGCTGCTTCGAAGGTGAATCCTGCATTTCTATGAAACTGAAACTGTGCTGCATGAACAGGGTATGTGTCTGTTGATCGTGTGTAGCAGCACATAAAACAAACACTTTCATTCAAATTCTGAATTGATTATAGTGTAGAAAGCGAGCAAATTAGCACTTCCATATAATCACTTAAAAGCTCACTAACTTCAGTTTATCGCAAACTTACAATGTTCCGTTATAATCAATGAAGATCTCTAAAGTGCACTTCTGATATCTTATTTACATCGTGTCTATGAGTAGAGTTCAGCATCGAGTGAATTCTGACTGTCTCATGATAAATGGTGAGAGTTGGCAGCACTGTTTTCTATTTATAGATTTCTAGTATAATATCTTAATATATTATTATATCCTATATTAACCATTTAACCTACCAACCGCAGACGCAGATTTACAAGAAATCTTTCTTGCGTTTTTCAGTAAATTTCTTGCCGCCTCCGTTCTTATGAACAACAGATTTTCCATATCGATAAAAGCCCCTTTTAGTTTCCAAACCCCCTTGTAGTTTCTAAGTATTAATGATTTGAGTCACTGAAAGTTTTTTAACAATGATTTCAGAATGGGAGATGAGAAGCGTCATTTAGTTAACAACCCTAATAAATGTGGGCACTGACAATAAAGCTATTCTTTACATTTGACAATAAGTGTTTTTGTTCTCAGCTAAAATTTAAGGCCAACAGTTGTAAACTTTTTTGCAAAATTTAATGCAAAGCCTGTTTGATCTCCCCTCTTGCTGTATCAGAATCTCACAGATTCATTTACTAAATTTAGTTCTCTTGTGATAGAAGCAACCCAATCATTTTTCTAAAGAAACTAAAGAAACAATACGCCACTCGCACTGTGACAGAACGTTTTTTTGCACACCCAGCTCGGACAGCACACATTTACTAAATTTAGTTCTCTTTCGTGTCTTTATCAGCAAATGCACACAAAATTATGTCAGAATGGCTGTCTTGACGAGTCTCTGTGTAAATACGTGGTGTTTCCGACCCGCTCTTCACCCCAAAGTGACCATTTCTTCTTTCCTCAAACCCACAACCACTTCTTCCACCTGTAACGGTATTACTGCTCGGTCCCCTCGCCGTATCGGCTCAAATGCATAAGCAATTGCATTTAATATGGGCTCAACAGTATTTTCAAGTTCATCTTCAAAGCAAGCATGTGTTAAAAAAGTAAAGAAAAGCTTCTGTTTACTGGCCAAGGGAGCAAAACCACCCTGTCACATCACACGCTGTGAGATACTGCGAGATGTCCGCACCCTTGCTCCAAAAGCTATAACAAAACATCCTTTTTTCTTTGAAATGGTTGCATTAGTTATGTGTTATATATTTTATTAATTAAAGTGGAAATCAGTTTACTCAATAATGTAAGCTTGACTGACTGCTTCACCGTGATGTGTGATGGTGATTTGACAGAACTGTTTCAAGTGCAACGCAGCTGCTCTGGATCCAAAAGGTGCTATTTCTGTTAGGGATGCACCGAAATTGCATAAATTAAATAGTCAAACTTTTCTTTTAACTATTTTGTCTTGCTTTTCAAAGAAAAAAAAGAAAAAGAGACTTCCATTTTAATATCTATTTAACATTGAACATTTTTAAACATTCCAGCAGACATTACACCAACGAAGCACAATATAACGTCAAATAAATGAATTAAAATTAGCAAAATAAAAATATTTTTATGTGGCCATCTTTGAGCCCCCTTCTTAAATAGCCTTTATTAGTCCCATAACTGACTGCTGTAAGAATGTAATGTACTCTGTACACCTACTACAAAAATGTGCATTTAAAAAAAGTTTTTTTTGAATTGTCCTAAACATAAGCCCACTTATCCTCATGTTTTACTGCACTGGAAACTTCAAACATAAATTGAAGAACTGTAAAAAAAAAAAATAATAATAATTATAATGAATGTTACATGGTGCATATTTGGCCAGATGCTCCTCTCTAGAGTTTAATTTTTCTAGCTGATTAAAACAGTTTATGCTCACTGAATGTGTTTTTCTGTGGTAAATTTGACGTTATGTGACATTGTTTACAAGCTGTTGTCGTCTCTCCACATTTAAAACACGGAGTAATTTTCTGACAGATTAATTTAATCTATTATTTGAATTTATGAATCAATATCATTTCATAAAAATGAGACTGGATTAAAATCAATAAATCAGTGACCAGCTCTTTATATAAGTGCATCAATGACATCAAAGACTCACTACACGCAGCAACTACAGGGCTCCACTGCGACCAAATGATGGCATTTTATGACCATTTCAACTTAATGTGCATCCACATTAAATTAATCAACCCCTGAACAAAAACATGAAATCTTTGCACATTTGCACACATTTAGGAAAAAATACAAATACTAATGTGCCTCGTCTCTATTTCTGTGACCTGTTTTTATGTTAAATAGTGCTGTATCATGCACTGTTTATGCACTTCAGTGTAGTCTGTATAAACGTTCAATCCAGTTTTAGTTTTTAGAGCTCTTATTCAACTCTTTTGTTCAGTCTGTTTAATATCATTTAATTCTGCACGGTTTAGTTTTTGTAGTCCAGTGTTATGTACAGTAGCAGCACAGTTCTGGAGGAGCGCTGTTTTGGTTCAGCTGTATGGAGCTAAAGTGATGATAAAGCCACTCTGACTCTGGTCTTCATGACTCGTCTGGCTTGCTTGGAACAGGAAGTTGTTCACTAGTGGTTCATTGTGAGGCGTGCTGTAACGGGGAAAATCTTGTTCACTTTCACTCATTAAATAGACTGACGGTAGACACAAGAGTCAATGAAGTTTGTGCCGTGTCTTCTCATGTGGTGTAAAGAAGCGCTGGATAACAGTAAAACAGTGTCAGTGTTTCTGCACAATATTCTTTACTTCAGGTGAGATCTGAGGATCATATAACCACCCTGTTTTCTTTCTTTTTTTCAGGTGCCTGATGTTTTTCCTGCTGCTTGACCTGCCTGGTGAGTATGTGTAACAAAGAAAAATGATTTCTAAAAATAGATTTGGTGACACTTATTAAGATTAATAATCACCATATCTGTATCAATACTGTAGAGTGATTAAACACTGTTTTTATTTGTAGGTGCTGCTTCTCTAACAGTGACGGGACAAAAGGGCGGCAATATTACTCTGCGGTGTAATTCAAGCAACAGAGAGGAATTATACATGGTTCTGACTTTTGGGTCCAAAACTGCTTATGGTACTGGTCAGAGTAAATATTATGAGCACCGTGTGCACAAGAGTGGCAAAACTGTGAGCTCATTCTGAAAGACTTGAAGACCACTGATGCTGGAAAATATAATATAACTTAAACGTTTATGCCAGCGGTCAACTACTAGGAAGCTACATTTTTGACATCTGTGTTTAATGGTAAGGTCAAAAATAGTTTTAGATTTAAATATTGATTTGGGATTTTTGTTGCTTTTATTTGGTACCAGTGTTTATATTACATGTCATACATCATCAGTGTTATGAAAGTGTCATGCCACAATTATGTTTTATCGTTGTGTTTCTCTTCAGTTCATCTAACAGCACGGGTCGGTGAAGAAGTGATGTTTGATGATCTGCCACGTGATGCTGAGAGCGTCAAGCATTTAACAAACACCGGCTCGATAGATGTGTGGAGGAGAGAGCAGGGTGTCCTGACTGATCGACTGACTGACAATGATGGTCACCTGATCATTAAAAACTTCAGATCAAGTGACGCTGGAACATACAGAGTCCTGGACTCAACAGGAGAGTCCTGGTCACCGTGACGCTCACAGGTGAGAGAAGATTGATGGAGGTTTAGAAATATTAATTATAAAGTAGACTGGTGAGGTTTAATTATGATTTGAATGGCAAATTAATACTAGACTGTCATTAACCTTTCAATATCCTCTACAGAATGGGGTACAGAATCAAAGGACAAACAGGACAGCACACGTGATGACAAAACTGAAAGCACTAAAAGAGTTTGTAAGTAAAACAGGAGGCATTGAGAGCTTTATGAAATCTTTAAACAGTGAGTTAAAAAAAATTAAAATTGTGTTTTCTTCCCCCTTCCAGATTTTTGTACTTGGATTGTGATTGGTGTTGTGGGGACTCTGATTGCATTTATTGTCATGAAAAATAAATGTAGTAAAAAAAACTTCAGTGCCAACAGAGAATCCCCAATACAATTAACTGTACAGGGGCCCAGATCACCTAATGACAGCAATGGTTACTTTAGCAATTAGTTCATCTTCAGTGCCAACAGAGGATCCTGTCAACATATCTTCCTAACTGTATCAGTTGATTAAATTGTACCTAATGGTCACTTCAATTTAAAGTTCCTTGTGTTGCTTTCTGACTGTCACTTACTTAAACCATGCTTGTTTTGAACTGCTTTTAAATTTCATAATTGTTTCAGATGCAGTCATTTTAAATAGTTTTTAATTAACTATTTAAATATGGAATTTGGTCACATTGCAGTTTTGCTGTTATTTAACTTCAAAGTCTAAAAGCAGCACGTTTAGACATCTTTGTCCATCAAATAAATCAATTTCGAACATATATTTAAAAAAAAATGTGTATCATGTCTAAAGATACAGCCAGACACATTAGTCCCGCTGGTCTAATGATATTAACATGTTATTACCAGGGGCGCCCCCAAGGGGTGGGATGATTTGCAGTGGGTACTATTAATTTAAATGCATAATGTAAATTCACAATAGTTTAAGAAGTGAAAAAAAATGCAACACTTGCTGCAGCCACCAAAAAAGATTGAGGATTGGCGCCACCAGAGTAGCTGCCCTCCCCGTCCCGTCGTTGACTGCACAGGGCAAAAAGCAGGACTGGTTCGATCACTTGAGAGCACCTGCACGTTTTGGAGAGACAGGTAGGCTATGTATGCAATGCCACACAGTAATTACTTATAGTAAAGACGTGAATGTATGTTCTCAGTTAACTTTTCTGGCAATCTAAAAGTTACTCATTAAAGTTTTTAACGGTGTTGAATTAGGGCTGGGCAATAAAACGATATGAAGATAATCGAGCTGTTCACTCGGCTCAGAATTCAAATGGCAGCGCAGCATGAGGCAAGCTCGGTCACGCGACCCCTACAGCCCTGGAAGACCCGGTGTGAAGCGCTTGAATTCACAATTTTACAAATGAAGATATTTTTTGATTGAAATCCAAGAAGCTTTCTGACCCTGCATAGACAGCAACACAACCAAGAAGTTCCCAGTCCCAGAAACACAAGCATGTGTTCCCATGATGAATGAAGGTCTTTACGGGTTTGGAATGACATGAGGGTGAGTAATTAATGACCTAATTTTCATTTTTGTGAGAACTATACCTTTAACATTCACATACCTTTTACATTAAGTTTGTTCGGAATATAGTCATTTATTTTATGCAAGGCGCTCGTTTAGGTGAATGGCATTGCATCCATGTCTGTTGGTTTGAAAATAAAGTGACTTGCAGCATAGTAATGATTTTATAGATTAAATTTAAACATACACAAACCTGTATTTTGGCAAAGAGCTGCACCAATTTTGGCGGTGCCAAGGACTGCGCTGTTCTTAAGAAAATGGAAAAAAGCTTGTGCTCAGTAACTCAACCGCTGGGTTGTCAGAGAATGGGGGAGGGGTGTGCTGTCAGCGATTGTTTTAATTGTGTCCAGCTTTTTGTTAAAGATAAGTAATATTGATTTGAAATAAGAAGTATGTATGGCTCTTGAAACTGATTCATAACATGTTCTTCATTCTCAAATATTTTGATTGAAATTGAGAATATGTGGATTTTAAAAATCTAATTATGTTAATATTGTTAATTTGTCATTAATTTCTTTTCTTGACAAAAAAAAAAAAAAGTCTAAATTAATTGAATTTTTAATTTGGAATTTCCAATTCAAACAGACAGGTAGCATAGTTGTTCATTATTGTGATATTTACAAAGCCACTGTATTATTTTCCTTTATAAAGTGTAACTCATCAGTCTCCCAAAGGTGTTGAGTTGGGTTTTGATCTGGTGACTGAAGGCCATAGCATTGTTTTCAAATGGCTCGTTTCAAGTGGTTGTATGAATGTGCTATGGAAGTCGAGTAGTTCACTAAAAATAACTGTTGTTTTCTCTCCAAAAATGTGTATTTTCAGTGTCACATTATAGTACATTTTATTGCAATACTGTACCGTTATTTATTAATTAATTTATTTAGAACTATTCCATTGAGGTCCACAAGTCTAAAACAAGCTGAGTCCAAGTTTTCTTAATGGCTTTTCATTGAAAAAAATACATTTTACATTACAGACTGACCATTAGAATATGAGTCACATGCTGTATAGTAATGGCATAATTTCTGCAAATGTTCATTTTTTTTTATATATATATGCCATACATTTAAAAAAAATTTATTTTTTCCCAAAGGATGTTGACCCTGCGAGCACTGAAGCAGACATCAAGAAGACCGTTTTGGGGATCTGTGTTGTAAAGCATGAATTTGCTGATGCAACAGAAGACCTGAAGATATCAGCATTGTGCTGGAAGGTGTGGAGGTGCTCTCTGGTTTAGGTAATGTAGCATTGGCTACAGCCATGCTACTTGGACTAATATACTTTTTAAAACTTACTTATCCACAGGAGTTCCATTACACTTTTAAGGTGCTCCAAAAAATGATTCTGGAGCTGGACTCACATAAACTGTCTGCCAAAGCACAGGCACTGAAAAGAAAAATCTTCACTTAGAAGGTGTGAGCAGTGCTGTGTTTGAGGATCCCTTTGTGAACGCTGTGTTTTATTTTCTTGTATGCTTGTGTTCTTGTTGTATCGCATTTTTGCACTGTGAGCAGAGGTGATTAAGTCTCTCAATCTCTCATTTAATTGGCTCACTCATTTAATCTCATGTTTAAAAAATAAAATAAAATAAAATGCTGTTATATTCTCTTGTATGCTCATGTTTTAATTGCATTGTCATTTTTGAACTTAGTGAGCATGTTTAATTGCCATATTTGCAGTTGTAAGCAAGAAGACAGGCAAGGTTAAATGTTCTCATATTTTAAATACAGATTTTTACAAAACGTATCGACTTTAACATATTGACTTTTTCTTCACAGTAGACTATAGGTATAGATTAAAAAGGTTTTAATTTAATAGAACACAAGTATTTCACTTTCATTTGGAAGTAACTGTAGAGTCAAGTTAGATGAGTGTAATGATTAAAATTTTTTCTATTAGGCAGGACAAAAATGTATGTAGTTGACATTGCATTGTTAGATATAGTAGATATGACCAAATTGAATGTAGTTAACATGGCATTATTTTATATAGTAGGCATGACAAAATTCAGAGTAGTTAACCTGACATAATCTTCTCTATTAGGCATGGCAAAACTTTATCTAGTAGGAGTGACCAATCTCTTTTTTTGTAGTCTTGACTAAAGGAATTTAAGTTTATACAACAAGATTACAACAAATAGTTTCAAACTAATTAGATTTTGTTGGGAAAATGTAATTAAATTTCGTGGAAAAGTTTACTCAAATTTTTTTAAGTTCGTTCAACAACTTTTTTTTTTGAGTGTACCTTATGGTTCGCTTTATATTATTATTCATTTATTTTTTTTTGTTTGTTTATAGCTAAGCCTATATTATTATATACTGCAATTTTATTTATCCATTAGAATTATATATTTGTAATTATTGTTCTGTTCTGATAAATTTGCTAAATTTAAAGGATTTGTTGTTAAGTGAAGAGAACTAAAAATATCCTGTTGGCACATTATAACATTATTAGGCCAGCCGTTATTATTTCTGAATGTAATAAAATGCAACTTATACATGACTTATATATTCTTATATATATACTTATATATTTTTTCCTCTCACAAACTTAATTTATTTTTTAGCCTGTTTTAAAAAATAAATAAATAAAATAACATGCAGCAAACGAAAATAGGTGATTAATCGGTTAAAATTTGTTACTGTGGGGTAATTATAATTATTATATACTAAGGAACAGAGTCTGGGCCTAATCTAGGCTATCCAGGGTTTTTTAAATTTTTTTTTAAATTTTCATTGCATCTGAAAATGACTTTGTGCAGCACATTCACGCTCAACCTGCCTCGCGCGTTGCTCAGCTGTGGACGATTTAAAAATGTTTGACATAAAGGTTGCTGTCCCATTTTATACAGGAATTGTTCATTTAAAAAAAAAATCGAATTATATTGTTAGTTCTAATTATATTGTTAACACTAGTTAATTTAGGCTATTTAACATGCACTGTGACATTTTACCCTTTTTAACTTATAAACTCCTTGAGATTTTAAAGTCAGTTTAATAGTATTGAAGTTCAAGTTTTTTAAAAAAAGGTTTTAAATGCTTAAATTATTTCTATGAATTAATAATATGTTATCAGGTTTTAATTGCTTAAATTATTTCTATGAATTAATAATATGTTATCATGTTTATTCTTGTAGAAAATAAGTGTTTATTCTTTAAGAAAATAAGAAAATAAGGGAAAAAATAAGGGACGATCCAAATATTATTCATATTTGTTTTGCTTCACCTATTTATGTAAGCTACAATTATTCTAAAAAAAAAAAAAAAAAAAAAAAAAAAAAAAAAAAAATGTAATTAAAAGTGCCATCGGCCTGAGTAAATTTGACCATTATAGAATTGTGACTTTAAAGGTTAGTGATTTAGGAGGTGAAAATACTGTGAAATTACAAATGTTATGGGATTTTAAAGCATAACAACTGAAGGGCTATGAAACGTTAGCCCAGTGGTTCTCAACCTTTTTTTTCAACGGGCCGCACTATGGTGCAAGTGCAAGTCTCGCGGCCCGCACGCATATCATTTACATATTACGTTATCAATACAAACCAACCTGATTTATAATATTATAGCCTAAATATTATGATATTTAATCGATTACATTCATTGAAATAAATTAATAATTCTACTCTCCATAAATAAAAACACCTGATGCTGTCGGGAGCTGACCAATTTTGTGAAATTCGGCTCGAAAGGAGTAACAGCACAATGAAGTTGCGATTGTAAGTTGCAGTCTGTAAGACGCGCACGGGAGCATGACTTGACGCGCGACATTGCAGAAAATGTGCGTTCACAAATGTAGCCTATGTTGATCCAAATATGGAAAGCACTTTCGAATTTAATAATATGAGGTTCTCTCCAGAGATGTTTTGCCACATTTCTGCAATTAAGGATGATTGCTGCGTAGTATGGGTGTTTCTATTTGCCTGAACTTCTTCAAGTGAGTTACGGCGCAAACCGAAAATCCAGCACTCTCCTTCACTGCTGATACTGTGACTATTCTTGTTTTGTATGTGTTCATTTGCTGGCATTTCCACACTTCTTTTTACTCCCTTAAAAACAAATTTGTCAATTCTGATGCTCAATTTTACCGAACTAATGGCTGTTGATGACTATTCGAATTGAATTCTGCCAAAGTGCGCGCTTGTATGTGTTCATAAAATGCGGAACGTAGGTCTGCTCATGTCTGAAAAATAATATATGAAAAAAACAAAATAATTTTACATATAACCAAAAGGCTATAGCTTATATTTCTTTAGTACATTTTTAAATGAATGTAAAAACTAAAATGATTTGTAAAACTGAAAGTTATTTTTTTTAATTGTGTTCAGCATGGTGGGCCGCATTTAAATTCGTGACGGGCCGCGGGTTGAGAACCGCTGCGTTAGCCAATAAAGCATTTTTTTAAACAATGGCACTTAAAGTTTTGAACTAAAATATTATTTCAACCATATAGCCTGTGAATAAACAAAATGCATACTTTTCAATGAAAGAACACTGAGAGTTTGCTTCTGGTGTTTGGATTTGTACTTCAATAATGAGCTCCAAGTTTAGGAATAGCCAACACGGTTTTTTTTTTTTATCTCTCTCTCTATCTCTCTCTCTCTATCTCTCTCTCTCTCTCTCTCTCTCTCTCTTTAACTCTCTATTTAATTAACAGCATTAACTTACAATGAAATACATCTTCCTTCAGGTAGACTGAATGTTTTTTCTGTCTTGCTAAATGTTGGGCTCATGATCAGTAAGTTGTATTCGCTCAAACTGATTTAGTTAAATCAAAATTTGCGGACTTTGAAGCTGGGCGCAGTTAGCGCGAGTCAAAATAACTGTGAAGCGGGAGCAGCTGATGGAGGACTCCGCTTGGTCTTAAAGCCTTCCGCAAACGCTACGTTCACAAATAACAATGATTTTCGTAAAATAATGATTAATTATCAATTGATAATTTGTTATTATTATGGTCTTGTGAAAACAATAATATGGGCTGCGGGAAAATAATGAATAAAAAGAGTAGGGCTGCTGTGAGTGCAGGCATGTTCAAACACAGTAACATGAGAACACACCGTTCCTCACAGCCAAAAAACAGACCGAATTCAGTTCAGCTGGAGGGGGTTGGGGTAGTTATGTATAGCTTGTGGGGGTCGAGATAAAGGTGTGAATCTCTTGGTCTTTCATATGGACAGTGTCTTATGAGGGTATCAAACTTGCAGAACAGGTTTAGATAGGACTCGTCATTTTTGGTTTTAGGGCAACTTTGAAGAAAGGTTTTGATCCACTTCAAATGTTGACTAATGTATAGCAATATAGTTTATTAGTTATTATAACTTCAGAGGAAGTTGCCTTAACTCAATATAATAAATAAATAAATTCGCAAACGACATCCAGACCAGTCCAGACATCAGTATGATCCGTCTATGATGTTTTATAGGCTTTTTTAGATTTGGGAATACACATGCGTTACAGACATGACAAAAAAACTTTTTGGAGACATTATTTTTAGCCTATTTACAATGCACAAACCAGAAGCAACAATATCTGCAGAGAAGGGTTGGCCATTCTCAAAAAAAAAAAAATCAATTTTATTTCAATTTTCGTTTTTGTGTTTCAGAGGAAAAATCAGTGTTAAGGCATCTCTCCATTACAGACCGTTCTGAAAGAAGAATTTATGCAAACGCGTATAAAATGCTTTAAAAACTTTAACAGAGATGTCTAGATGCTATTTAATAGGTCTGCCTCCCATGTAAGATTTTTCTAGTTACTAGTCGTTCATTTGTCATTATTCAACTAATCGCAGGATTATATTACATTTTCATATATAATCCATAATGAGCCTTAATATATTTCGCGCTCAAGCACATGCATTAAGTTTGCCCCAAAGCACAGGCAGAAGTAGCCCAATAATTGTAAAAAAAGGAGACATTTTAATTATTTATTAATAAACAAATGTTTTCTTGTCGGCTGCAAGATGAAATTCACAGTGCTGCCTCTCTCCACATGAACAATCATCAAAATAGACATACAACCTTCACAGATTACACAATGCTTTCGTTCTGAATTGATTCGTTTAAAAGACATTTCAAGCTTTCTGTAGATATATTTCTCATGTATGTGAGACACCACAATTTAAGTTAATTCATTATCAGGAAAAAATTCAAGTGATCTAGAGGGCGCCTCCCTGTCCTGCATGCGCATTAATAATTTTCGCACAAACACTTAAATATGAATAGTTATTCACATTTTGCATATGAATTACAACGTAAATTATTTTTTACATGCAATTATCCAAAATAAAACCAAACAAGATTTGCAGTGAAGATAAAACAAATAAGAATAAATGCTGCGCATGCACTCAGCATCACTCGCGCCGCGCAAATCTTGCACGCAGACATTTTACACACCTGCATTTAAATGCGGCTGCAATTTTTTTGTTTTACTTAAATTCTATGTAAGCAAGTAACGGCGGCTCCCTTTAAAATCACTGAAGTTGTCTATTAATGAAGCTCTTTTTTTTTTTTTTTTTTTTACATCATTTGCAGTTTGGTGATTATAATGAGAGAACTTGAGTTTAATCGTGAGGACGTTTTATTAATCAGTCCATTCTTTAGAATTTTAATGATTTAGCTAAATCGTGCAGGTTTAATTTATTCGTTTCTTGTTTTAATCAGGCCTAAATAATGGGAACGAAATTATACAGTGCCTCACGTTTTACTAAAAGAAAATAATTTATAAAACAAGCAACAATTTCTTACAGACAAATATATTTTCCCAAGAAGTTGTCTGTCAAAATAAAGGACAGTTAACGAATAACAAAAATGCATGTTGTTTTATTAAAGAAATTTTAAAATATAAATTAAAATATAGGCCTAATATATGAGAATATTGACATTTTGCATATAAATCC
The DNA here is from genome assembly GCF_018340385.1 of Cyprinus carpio. Classification (NCBI taxonomy): domain Eukaryota; kingdom Metazoa; phylum Chordata; class Actinopteri; order Cypriniformes; family Cyprinidae; genus Cyprinus; species Cyprinus carpio. The sequence goes on from NC_056616.1 coordinate 5,127,326, forward strand.
ATGTAGCCTAGCTCACTAAAATAGGCTACCACTTTTAATGCTCTGATGCAAAGTAAACCACAATTTCTTTTGAATAATTTTTCTTTTGAACACATAATTCATATTATATAAATAATACTGCACACCTATTAAATGTGTCAAATCTAAAATATGGTGTAATACTGTGTAGCTTAGAGAAAATATAAGCACAGGCTCAGGCACAGGCTTGACATTTATCCTGCTTGAATTCGTTCTAAGAAATGCACATAACTTCATAATTACCAAACTTTCATCTGTGAATATTAAATATTTTTAACTATAGTGTTTTTCTTTCATTTTCCATGACTGCAGCCGTCAAATGTAACACATCAGAGAGGCAAAACTGACGTCTATTTGCGAAAATGTGCTTTGATGCGCTTGTTTGAAAACTTGTGATAAATGCACTTTGCAGACGCCGCGGCGGCGGTACGAGCGGCGGTAGAAGTGACGTTTTGGATGTCTACCTACTGTATGTTGTCTTTACAAACTTTTTTTGAAGTGTTAATGTATTGGTTGAATGGACTGTCAGCAGAGGGACTGAAATCTCTAAGCTCTAATTAAAATATCTTTCATTTTGTTTTGAAAATGAACAAAAGTCGGTAACACTTTATTTAAAGGTGTCCTTGTTACACAAGTTACATGCACTTACTATTATTATAACAATAAATTATGCATAATTACATGTTGAATAAAATAAAATTTTTCCCTATTTATTTCATCGAGTATTTCTTTAAAAAAAAAAAAAGTCTAAAAATCTCGTCTGGTCTTGTTCTTATGAACCCAGTCTCGTGTCTCGTCTTGTCTCGTGGGATAAGTGTCTCGTCACACCCCTAACAGTTTTCCAGAACTGAAGTCAAACCATTCTGTTTTTGCTTCAAATTTTGAAATTATGCAATCTAATTTAGATTAAAAACTGCTCATGTTGCATGTATGCAGTATATTGGTTTGGATAATGATTAAAATGTAGTGGTTGCCTCTAATTTTAAGTGGAAAGAGCACAGACAAAGCCTTATTTAATTTATATGAAGAGATTTATTTAATTTTTGTTACTTATTTATTTGATTTGGGGCTTGTTTTAAAATTTCAGTTTAGTTTTGTTATTTACATTTACATTATATTTCAATTTGGTCATTTAGCAGATGCTTTTATCCAAAGCGACTTACAAATGAGGAAAGTAGAAGTAATCAAAACCAACAAAGGAGCAATAATGTGCAAGTGCTATATTAGTATATTATTATAGTGTTATATTTCAATTTCACAAAGAAACATGCAGCATTTTGTCCAAGCAATAATAAAAAAGGACACATTTTATTTATAATTTGTCTTAAATCTCTTTTTATATATAAAAGAAAAAAAAAAGGCGTGAATCGAATCAAATCGTGACTTGAGTGAATCGTTACATCCCTAGTTTGGAATGACATGATGATGAGTAATGCAAATGTAATTTAGAAACAGAATTTTCATTTTTGGGAGAACTATCCCTTTAATACAATCAAGAGACTCAAAAAAGACATCTTTTAATGTGGATTGTACAAAGAATCCATGAAACTCCTTAAATGTTTTTCAGGTTTTTAAGGTGATACTAACCAAGTAACGTTATGCAAACTGTCTTACAATCCCTGGCTGTGCTTTGAAAAGTCAACAGCGGACAGTGTCCAGGTTGAAAGTATTTTAACTTTACATTACGAAGCTTGACTAATGCACATTTTGGCACAGAATGCAACACTTTCGAGTCACCACATTGCTGAACATTTCTATGATTCGGGGCTTAAATCCTCACAAAACAATAAGAACTGATTTCTCAATCAAACTTTCCTGAAAATCTGATCCACCATGTACCGGTTATCTGTAAAGTCTTCCCTAATCCCTCTTCTCGAATGCATTTCATAAGGATGATATTTCCTTTTACCTGGGTATCTGGCGTCAACCGCAAAATTATTTGCTTTTGAATAAAATTTCATCATTTAAAGTTAAAAACATTGGCAGTAGTATTACACGAAAGAAAATGTTACCAGTGTTAGAGAAACAACAAACCAATGACTACATTGATGTATCTCAGCTGTTTGTTTGTTTTTTAGTTGAAATTCTTATGTACGGTTTTAAAATAGCTTCCACAACACTGAAAAGAAACTAGGAAGAGGATAACAATCTTAAAGAGAAAGTCTCATTACATCATATCTGAGGTCAAAGCAGCTCACACCATCAAACAGGAGACCTAAATAACCACAGAAGAAGGAGGAAAGCCAGGAAAATCAAGAGAAGATAGTAAAGGTCCATGAGGCACTTACAGGGCTGCTGGGGTTCTTTGGCCAAGCCGGGCTGCTAATGCTATCGCTGTCGTCCCCCTGATAAGAGGACAGACTAGCTGGGCTGGGGGACAGAGGGGACGGGGTGGGAGGCTGGGACACACACTGAGAACCGTAGTTGTCCTGTGATGGAGAACGCATTGGGGAACAAAAAGAAACCCACAGACACATTTAATGGAGGGACAGCTTTCAGATCACCTTTACACCTTGACCACATAACTGATGCGCGATACTCTTGCAGAACCAAGACTATGTCATTTTATTCAGGTTTACACCAACACAAGCTGCCTTTGATGTAATATAAAAATGAATACAAATTTACCAACAGCATGACTGCGAGTTTTATAAAACAGCTCAAATAAAGGCACTTCTGTTTGTTGTGATGTTTTCTACACATTTCATTAAAAGCCCTCCTCTGCCATGAGGTAAAAAAAAAAAAAATGTATAGAGATTATTGTGAACCATAATGAAAACAAGAGGGAATTCTTTGAGAATTATTTATAGTGACAGAACTACTTCCCTCTAATCAGTAAGGGGACCAAACAAAACATCACGTTGAATTACAGATGAAACAAAACCACAGAAAAAACCTGACATCCAGACGCGAGAATGGAAAGCTCTGCCAGTGCGCCATATTTCAACCAATCAAATGAAAGCTGAACTTAATGACACAATGAAGTTCTGATGAAAGTAAGGGCAATGACTGAGAAAGAACGAGTTATACAGAAGAACATTTTGAAATAAGGTCTTCCAGAGCTTACATGAGCTCTCATTAGGACACGTGAGAGAATAACACACTGAAAAAGAACACTATTGAAGAACAACATACTTTAGGGACGCTCACTTTAGGGAGTATAAATAACAAAATGATACATTAGAAGAGCTACAAGCAGTAGAGTGTAAATATTTCCTCTCACAAAATAATCATGGCATCTGAAATTTGGTCACATTCTGACATTGTTTCAATTTATAAAAATGTCAATGATTTTTATTTTCTGCGTATGCTCCATTAAACATGTTTGTGCTTACAAATTGGAGATCTAAATTTCGTGGATTTTGGTAATGAGTATTATTATAGCAATTAGGCTATAACAACCAGTATAATTAAAGTGTTTAAATTCCAGCGGCAAGTAATTTGTCTGTACAACGCTACACAATCACAGCCAATCAGAAGATTAGACCAATGAGATTTCAGTTCACACCACTGCTTGTTAGGACTGACCGATGCAGATTTTACTAAGCATATATTAACAAAGTCATGGGTAAAGTAAAGGTCAGAGGGTGTGTATATAATGCAATAAAAGAAGGTTTAAGACTAGTGCTATAATTCAGAGTTATCGGTGAGCATCTTAAAGAGGGAGAAAGATCTGTTCATACCTTTGGCTTAGGAGGCTCTGTGATGGGTGTGCTGCCCTCCTCCTTTTTGAGATCGGTGGGCATCATGCTGTCCCCTGAGCCTGTCATGGGCCCTACAGGAGATTCTGACACTTAGACTGCGCCATCCAATTTCCACAAAAATATTAGGCAGCACAAAAAAAAAATTTTGAGCACCAAATTGGCATATTAGAATTTCTGAAGGATCATGTGACACTGAAAACTGGGGTAATGATGCTGAAAAATTCAGCTTTGCTATTACAGGAATATATTACATTTTAAAATGTATTAAAATAGTTATTTCAAATTATAATGATATTTAACAACATTAATGTTTTTACTATATTTTTAATCAAATAACTGTCTTATGCGACCAGAATGAGACAACATTAAAAAAAAATCTTACCGACGCCTAACTCTTGAGCTGTAGTGTAAAATGATTAATGATTATTCATTTTCTTTATTAATGAAAAACTGTGCGAGATTTGTACTTCTTGTCACATGAATATATCAGTGAAAACTCTAAACACGCACCTGTGGGCATTGTGTTGTAGGACGGTCCTTGAGGGATCATCCTTGCTGAGCTGTTGCTCGGTGGATGGTTGTAGGGGCCTCCAGGACCCATCCCAAGCATGTGGGGCCCACCCTGATACCCACTTGGCCTACGGACAACAGCACACAAACATAAGGACACCAAAAAAAGCTTAAGAGCCTGTTTAAGATGTGAAGAGTTCATTGGTAAGGTGTTAGTACGCTTCTTTTCTTTTCTTCTTTGTTTTCTTTTAGCTGGCAAGCAACAAATATGCAGGGACAGTAGAGAGGGTTAAGACATTCAGAATTAATACGCAAAGAAAAAAGAAGTGATTCCTGAGTTGTCTATGCACCATGTTAATAATAATAATAATAATAATAATAAAAAAGAAAAATTCTCCCAGATTAGAACTGTAAATATATATTTAAAAAAGAATACAAATAAAATAAAATAAAAATAAATGATCAGTTTGATTATATCTTAAGGGTCAAGTACACACAAAAATCAGTCCATGTTGCTCCAAACTCATATGCTGTTATATTTTTTTTATGGAAAACACAAGCAAACATTTAAAGAATCTTCACACAGCTTTTCTCTGCAATCCGTGTCATTATTCAATGAAAATATTCTGTTCTGCTTCAGCTCTCAAATCCTATTCTTCATTTCTCTACATATGTGAGAACCCAGTGCTGTTTTGGCAGATATGATGCCAATCCTGTGACATGATGTGCTTGTCAATGAACCAATTTTATATATATATAAAATAAGATTTCAGAACAACAGAGGCCAGCTGTTAAGTTGTATAATGTTTAAGGGGTCTTATGATGATGCTAAAAAGAACATTATTTAGTGTATTTGGTGTAATGTAATGTTTTTTCACAGTTTAAGGTAAAAAAAAAAAAAACCTTATTTTCCACATACTGTACATTATTGTTGCTCCTCTCTGCCCCGCCCTTTCTGAAACACGTTGATTTTTACAAAGCTCAGCTCGTCGTTCTGAAAAGCGAGGTGTGCTCTGATTGGCCAGCTATCCAGTGCATTGTGATTGGCCGAATACCTCAAATCCTGAAATCTTTTAAGTTGTATGATGATTACTGTATGGTACTTTATGCTCTTTTCTGCCAACTTTGGAATGGGACAGTTTTTGTTTTTTTTCCCCTTTTGTGTTCAACAGGAAAAAATAACAGCATACAGGTTTGGAAAGACACAATCTATGAATTTCTATTTTTTCACTTTAACTCTTAGCGTTTTGCTGGTCACTTCTCCTGTCTGTGTAAAAACTATATGCTTAAATTTCTTAAATTCCCTGAGTAGAACACAGCCATGATGGAGAAGAAAGGAGAGGCTTATGCAGAGTGCTTGGCTTGTGTCGTTTCTAGCGGGTGTGAGCAGACTCAAGCAGAGTAAAGCCATCCAGCCAGGGATCTGAATTTGAACCTACCCATACAGCTCAGCGTGAGGCTGCCCCTGGCCTTGCCCAGAACTGTAGTGAGGGTGCTGGGGGTGAGGGATAGGGAAGGAGGCTGGCCGTCCCCCAGGCCCAGACAGGCCTGGGTATACAGGGGACCTGCCAAAGGGAGGCCTGAAGCAGGGGGAAGAGCATAAACGTCTCCTTGGTGCTTGTTCACTTTCAACAGAAATGACAACTCAAAGGTGCGCTGAGTAATTCCATGTTTGGCCCTGTCCCAAATGCCGCCTTCACCATTATTTGGAGACATACTGCTGAGTAGTAGCCAACCAGTGAGGCATAAGCAAAATGACTTAATGCACGTGCATAAAAGTTACAAAGTGGGACTGCTGTTCGATGCTTCAGGAAGGTATGGTGAATATAGTAACAACATAGTAATAACGTGAGTAAAAAAAGTGAGGTTTAATTCAAATATCTTTATTAAATATCTATCTGAATAAATGTCATTAAAGGGATAGTTCACCCAAAAATGAATTTGAAAAACAACGAAGTCAAACCTGTTTGGTTACCAACATTCTTTAACATGACGTCTTTTGTGTTTCACTGGAGAATTTTGAATTGAACTATCCCTTTAACGATTTATGCTATCTAGACCAAACATAACATCTTGTTCTAGCTAAGCAGGAGGAGACTTCATTAAGGCTCTGAGTTACCTGGGCTGTCCAGAGGGGACTGGGTTCTGCTGGCCAGATGCAGGGCCACTCTCAAGTGGTTTGCGACTGACGTTGGGAGGAGGTGGACCCATTCCTGGGCCAGCAGACTGAGGCATGTTGGGTGATGTTGGAGCCACACTGCTGGAGCCTGCTGGGTACGGCCGGCCACCAGGTGCATGCCCTGGTCCTCGAGCCGTGGTCACAGAGCCACAGGGTTGCCCTGGACCCTGCCCGTGCATTGGACTGTTGGCATTCATGCCAAGACTGTTGGCCATGCCTGGGCCGGGGCCGCTGTAGTTGGCACCTGGTGCTCCGCTATAGTTAGGAGGGCGTGGGTAGTTACCTAGAGATAAACAAGACTAATGTAAAAGCCCTAATAACATAAGTGCAACTCAAGAAAAAAAAAAATGCTTGATCCCTTTAAGAGTTAAAAACTGTTCAACTTTTTAACAAAACATGTAAAGACCCCTCCACTCTGTTCCATTCCATCATATTTGCTTCCTCTTGATGAAAAAAAAACCCAAACAAAAAACAATAATAAACACAACCCAGAAAAAGCATTTACAATGTAATCAATGTTGCAATGTTACTCAATTTTCAAATCTTGATTTTGGCCAATTTAGAGTTTTAATCCCTTAATAAATAGCCATGATATTTTATTTTTGTGTTTATTTATTTATTTGACTGATTGATGCACAGGATGATGCAAAAGGAGAACACACAAAAGCAGTCACAATTTTAGTCAAAATTGCTTAAATATCTGAAAACAAAAACTTGAAATGATCAGTGGGCCATTAAGTAGTTTTATGCTGACACTCTTGGGAGTGTCATTAAACATTAAAGTAAGTCAATGTAATGGATATTCATAAAATGACCTCATTTTGTATTCCAAAGAAGGATGTAATACACGCTTGAAACAAAAAGACGGTGTGTAAATAATAACTGAATGTTCATTTAAAAAAAAAAAAAAAAAAAAAAGTAAATAGGGTCCATTTTGATCTAAAAGCAAGTCTAAATTCTGCATACAGCATTCTTTCCTTTCTCTGTTTCTTCTCAGGCAGTCAAATGATCAGATCTTTGTGGGAGAGCATTGGAAGGCAGTGAAGTCTGGACACATTTCAGCCAAATTGACATTCTTCAAAACTAGTGTGGAACCAAAGACCCGGGAAGTATGTCTCCTCATGACATGTTTCAAGGGCAACCGTCTGAGGACATTCAGCCTGACAACCACTGGACGCCAAGTTTCTCAGGGGACGAGACATCATGTTCACCACGCGACGAGTTCCGTCTAATGTGCTGATGTGCATAATGGGCATAAATTTAATCGTGCCCAGATCCCTGCTTGGGAGGAAGAGTTTGCCAAGCAGCATTTCAGTCACAATTAGAACTGGGATTTCCACTCCTTAAGCTGTCGAAACGTTGAGATCTCTGGCTCATTCAGGTTTCAAGAGTTCCCTGTGGAAATCAGAGAGTCTTGGCATGTTTTCCTCTTTCCCAGTGCAAAAATGTATTCCAAAATCACATGAAGCAGGTTGGTTGGATGCTGGCTTTTTGCCCCCGTTCTGTAGTTACACTGAATCGAGACCCTTAACAAGGTCCTTCACGGTGGGGAGGATGGGCACTCCAGCCTGCACGGATGTAGACGTGGACCTGGAGCACTGCCAATTACACACTCTGTGGTGACTTTCCTACAGCCCTGTTAATCCCAACATTCCCTCAGGTGAAAAAGAGGGAAAGGTGCCATGAATGTGAAGGATGCAGCCGACTGCCCTTCTGACAGTGCCGTGAGCGATGCATGGATAACAGAGGGTTTGGGACATGGGAACACAATTTGATGCCTACTGTGAGCTAGAAAGATGTGTACCTCACCTTGTTTCAGTGACCCCCATGATTCTGTAATTCAGCTACACGAAATGCCAAAGCTTGTTCTGACACAACAGGACTCAAAGGTTTCCCACTTTCCCTGCCTTTCAATTCAACTCGATTGACATCAACAACTAAGCTTTGAGTCAAAGACAACTCTCTGTTTAAAGGGAATATATATAACAGAAAATGGGATTTTCCTTGCTCGTTTGAAACTCTGCAGATCAAAAACACTTTATATTCATCAAAAGATTTATGCTGAAATGCTTTTATTTTATCCACAAATTTCCCCTTTAATGAGAAAGACATTAATAGATTTGTGCTAACTTTGCAGATCTCGTAAAAAAGTTAAAACTGAAATAACATCGTTGAGATGTTCCTTCATTTTTGGATTTCACCTGTGGCAATATTCAAATGATTGGACATAATTTATCTGTATAAATTAGTCCAGCAGCTAAAAAAAATACATAGGCATATTAGAACAAAAACCAAGCCACGAGGTCCAAGGAACTGCCTGCAGAGCTCAACGATCTGGGGAATGTTACAAAAACATTCTTCTGAATTGAAGGGTTCCCACTAGCATAGTGGCCTCCATAATTCATAAATGGAAGTAGTTTGGAAGTCTTTCTAGTGCTGGCTATCCAGCCAAAACAAATCATGGGAGAAGGGTCTTAGTGTCCAAGATCCAGAGATCCACAGACGGGCCGAACATTCATTTTCTAACAGGACAAGGACACTAAGCACACAGACGAGACAAGAGTGGCTTAGGGTTAGGGATGACTCTGTGAATGCCCTTGAGTCGCCTTGAACCACATAGAAGATCTCTCAAGAAACCAGAAAATGGCTGTTCATAGCTGGTCTCCATCCAACCTGAGAGAGGTTGAGAGGATCTTCAGTGAAGAATGGCAGAAATCCCCAAATCCAGATGTGAAAAGCTTGTTACCTCATAACCAAAAAGACTTGAGGATATAATTGCTACAAAATATATATATAAATTACGACCTATGCTCTCAATGTCAAATGCAGAAATGTTAATCCATGCGTTTATGACCTCGAGGTTAGAATACTGTAATGCTTTATAGGGTGGTTTTTCTGCATGCTTAATAAACAAACTCCAGCTGGTCCAAAACGCAGCAGCTAGAGTTCTTACTAGAACCAGGAAGTACGACCATATTAGCCCGGTTCTGTCAACACTGCACTGGCTCCCTATCAAACATTGTATAGATTTTAAAATCTTGCTTATTACTTATAAAGCCCTTAATGGTTTAGCACCTCAGTATTTGAACGAGCTCTTGTTACATTATAGTCCTCCACGTCCGCTGCATTCTCAAAACTCAGGCAATTTGATAATACCTAGAATATCAATGTCAACTGCGGGTGGCAGTTAACCTGGTATCCAGACCAGATGTTGGATCAGCACCTAGAAAGGACCTCTACAGCCCTAAATGTCAGCGGAGACCAGGACTACTAGATGAGCCCCAGATACAGATCCCCAGTAAAGACCTCTTCTCAGATGACCACCGGGACGAGACCACAGGAACCAGCTGAGTCCTCTGCACAATGTGACATTGCTGCAGCCTGGAATTGAACTGCTGATTTCGTCTGGCCAGAGGAGAACTGGCCCCCCGACTGAGCCTAGTTTCTCCCAAGGTTTTTTTTCCATTCTGTCACCGATGGAGTTTTGGTTCCTTGCTGCTGTTGCCGTTGACTTGCTGGCAAATGATTGCAAAGATACTATTTAAAATGAACTGAGCTGGATGATAACATCACTGAATTCAATGATAAACTGCCTTTAACTGTCAGTTTGCATTATTGACACACTGTTTTCCTAATTAATGTTGTTCAGTTGATTTGACACAATCTGTTTTGTATAAGATGCTATATAAATAAAGGTGACTTGACTTGACAAAAGGTGTTTTAACTAAGTACTGAGTACATATGCAATGTGATATTCTCAGTTTTTTTTATTTGTAATAATTATCACATAAATGCTTTTCATTGTGAGTATCTGGAGTTTGGAGTGTAGATTGAAAAAATTAAAAAATACTTTCTGACTGCACTGCATGATTTTTCAATCACAATCCTCATTTACATAGTTGATGGAGAATCAGATCTCAGCAGGGAAGCCTCAACAGCCACAATGACTCAACTCCCTGCCGAGTTAATAGCCTTACTGACTAGAAATCAACTTCCGTCTCGTTCAAAATTAACGTTCATTTGGTGGGATGATCATTTGGCTGTGGCAGTGACCACTGATCAATGAGCTTCTGAAGAAGCAACAAGCCATTGTACTGCTTGAAACTCAAAGACTTTCATCCCTCTGCCAATCTTGATTGCCATATCTAACACACCTCCAACAAAAGAGGGCGCGATTTCATCAAAAACAGTTGTCAGGGAGACAACTCTCTTTCTGATCAAAATAAATGTTTTAGGTCAACTAGTGAGACATTTTTACATATCAACCCAAACTAAATCCCCTAGTAAAATGGGTGACTCCTACTAAAACTGGTGGCCCTGATGAATGACAGTGTCATTTACAATGGGCAGATTCATATGCAAACAGGTTAGCCAATCAAAAAGGTACTTGAGGTACATTAGATTAACCATTGTGTAACACGGATAGCTGAAGTATACTTTGGGCTTAATGCGCAGCAAAACTAGTCTCAGCACTGATGTGTGACCCCTGTTACCTGTTAATATGGGCATTAAAATGAATCAATGTAAAAAAAGATGTATGAGACAAGTGTATGAGTCAGAGAGAATGTGGAAAATTGTCCAAAAAACTGAATTATGAATGTCTGTATTGTAAGTAGACTTCAGGAAACAATAAAATGCTGCATTTTATACTGTTCCAAACTATGAATTGACTGAAGCGTCTATTCATGGATCCAGTCAATCTGTGTACACAATTCTGTGGTCGACTGCCGCTATAGCTCAATGGCGGCTGCTCCCCTGTTGTCTTGAGCCGGCTGTCAGTCATTTGAATGAGAGTACAGGACAACAGGGACTATCAATCAGGCAGAGTGGAGGCCATGACATTATAAAGGCACGCTATTCATTTATTACACCAGCACGCCATAACATTCATGATGAATTGCTGCTGAGCCCTGTTAATGGGGTCTCTATCACAGATGCACACAGCTGAAACAACATACACTTAAGTATTAATTCACCAAAAAACATAAACTGTCATTTACTCACACTTCCAAACCCAGATTACTTTCTTACTTATGAAAACACTAAAGGAGATGCATGTGTTTATATTTGGTGCTTAAAACCCGGGTTTGAAAAAAAAATAATAATAATTCAATCGGTTCACTCCACGCAGAATCGATATTTTAACGTTTCTGTTCCTGCGTTCCTCTGATATTATTACCGTTCCGAAACCGGTTCGGGTGGAAGAAATACTGGTTAATAACAATAACCCTCTTCAAACAATCACAACAAAAATAATAATAATAATAATAATAAAGTACAGCATTTTCTTTACTCAAAAAGAAAAAGGAAAAAAAGAGAGATCTGGTAACGTTAGCCAATTACCCGCTGCGCTTGGTGACAGCCAATACAGCATCATCTTTTCTAGATTTTGGACATATGTAGGCTACTAAACAAATAAAAATAAAATTAAAAAAATTCTATCAACACTTTAAAGACATCAAAGTATTTTTAAGATATTTAAAAATGTTTGCTGCATTGTAAAAAAAAAAAAAAAACACTTGTATAAGATTGCGTTTGGAGAGTGAAAAAAAACAAAACATAGGCTAAGTCGCGGCTCACGTCGCATTTTATTAGCCCTATTACTTTCCAAAATAATGAAGGATAAAATGCCTGTAGTCTAAAGCAAAATGTTTACAAACATTATAAAAACAGTAATTAGTTTCTCTCCAAAACAAATGCTCTAAAGTTTAGGCTATAAAAACGTCAATCCAAAAACAAATTAATTTAAGGTGAAGCTGATGCCTACCTCTCTCATTCGGCACGAATCCAAATGTTTCCATATTCCTGACATATCTGGATGCTAAAATATTATTTATTATATAGTGTTTTACTTTCATTGACATAAAACATCATCCTTCACATCGGGTATATCAGCACAGTGATGCGCGGTCACGCTGAACGCAACAAATTTTGTACAACGAAGTAGTGTAACTTGTTTCTTTTTTCTTTAACTATATTTTATTTTGATAATGAACAGGCTTCAATATAGCAAAATTATGTTGTGTGTGCTCGTAAGGAATCAGTGTGATGGTCATACCAATGCTGGTTGGTTATACAGAAGCAAGACATTATTCAAAGCTGTCAAGCTTTTGCAAAATAATTAAAACTGTAAAGCTTTTGCAAAATAAAGAAAAATACTCTCTGCTGTTTTATTTTCCTTTCCGAAAACTTTGGAACGTGTCACAATGAATCGTAATTTAGCACATTTTTTCAAATTTTTTCTTTCGTTACGTTAATCTGTAAATATGATTCAAGTGAAATATATTGTATATGCCTATATTCCTTTTTATGTAAGCCTATAGTTTTTCTGTTCTCTCCTTTCACAGAAGCGCTGCAGGTGCGTGTGATCTGTTGAATTCATCTTACACTATCCTCAGATAAACTCTTAAGGGCGGAGCATTGCCATTGCGACTTACCTACGATGAGTTCACAGCTGAGCGGAAATTTCACTCGTTGGCTTCAGCGTCACATTTGCATAGGCCTTACTTCTGGAATTCGTGATTGGTTGACAGCAAATTTCAAATATTAAATGGAACGATAAAATAACGTTATTAACTGGTTAATGGCCATGTCAAATTTTCGATTCTGTTCGGAACTATAAGATTTTATTTCGTTTCTGTTTCTGGTTCTGTTCCTGTCAAAATTTAGTTCGTTTCCGGTTTTGTTTTCGTTCCTTGAACCGGTTCAGAGCCCTGCTTAAAACTACTGCACTAGGCTTGACTGACATGACAGGTTCTTGCATGTCTGATCGGTCACAACACCATGTATGTGCAAGATGTTAAAGTAATGATAAAAATGAAATTTGGGAGGTATAGCAGAGGGCAAAATTTGGGTGTTCCTCACACAAAGCTATAGTATGACTCGCATATAAAAATGTGTCTTGCAATTATGACACAGTTATTGAACTGAACTGAGTGAACATTGAACTGACTCAAGCTTAATATTAATATTGCCGCATCCTGTAGAACTGCCTATAGCTAAATTGAACACGTTTCAAACTGAGGAACTTCACACGGTGAAGCTTTAAATGCTCAAGCTTCTATTGTTGGGTGGATTCTCATTAGCTGTCAACATTTTTATCGTTCTTCAACTGGAAACTAATTACAACAATGTCCTTCCCTTGTGTGGTTATAGTTTTGTCAACAGAAAACCTTTTTTTTATCGTTATAGTTATCATCCACGGTGTGAACGGGCCTTAAGGCAAAATGGTTTGGAACAACTCAAGAATGAGTGAGGGGTCTGTAGTGTTATAACAATTTGGAGCATAAAAATTTCACACAAGACAAATAGAAGTCAAATGTTTTCATGCAGAAGAGCTTGGGATGTGCGTGTGTTACCTGAAGGACCATACTGGCCACTCTGGGGCCCATAAGAGGGGCCCAGCTGATAGGAGCTCACACTATGGTGCATAGGGCCAGTGGGACAGGAGTGTGGAGACATAGAAGGTCCAGGCTGCTGGCCTCCAAACTGGGGACCAGGTGCATTGCGCTGCATGTTAGGTGCAAATCCTAAAAAGTAAAAAAAAAGAGATTACCCATAACAACCAGGTAATGGTTAGGAGGTAACTGGTTAAACGGTGATGTAAGGTTAAGTGCTGAAATTCAAACTTTTGTGTAAACTATTGAGTATTTTTCAGTATTATTCAGTGTATTCTGTATATGTTTTTCAGAATGAATTGATTACCCATACAAAGTATGCTATCATATAATATATGAGGCAGTCCCAGTTAATATTTAAACATATATTAATAATTAATGTCCAAAGGGTTACCAACAGCTCAGACATTGCATGGGATATAATGAAAAATACAGCTGTCGGATGTCCTTTTCCTGATAGCTGTAAATAGAGGCAGTGTGAGCCATAATGTTACTGCGGGATATCAGCTCACCTCTCTCCTGAGACATGGGCGACTGACTGTGAGTGGAATGGGAGCCCACGTCTGGAACATTCCCTGGGGTCTGAGGGGCCATCTGTGTACCTGTGTGTGGGAAAAACATGTACATGTGTGCACAAACCCACAGTCTTTCACTGTACAAACATTATTTTTTTGTTTACCAGTAAAATATCCAAATATCGACAAGTACAATTCCGAGGATACTAAGAGTTGTTTTCAGATTATTTTTTACATTTATTTAATTAAATATTATTTATTTTGTATATTATTAATATATATATATAAATGGATGATTAATATTTAGTTATTATTTAATTATATAAATTAAAATTATATTGTAATTGTGTTAAATTTACTGTATGTCTAAAAAAAAAAATGCAACTCATATTCTCTGAAAAATAATCATCTTTATCTTGATTTAAGGACTTGTTTTAGATATTTTACTGGGAAGCAAGACAACAATACTGATTATAAAAAGATATTTTTGCAGTGCACATGCACAAAACCACAAATGCAGTTAATGGTCTCATACAAGAGCTACATTTCACAATAAATATCAGACAAATTAGCCTAGAGGGCAGAATATCTAACCACATGTCCCATGGGAGGTGTTTAAGGCTCATTGTTTCTCTCCCAGGGGCAAACTTTGTTTGCTTGTATGTACAGAATGTGTATATTTGTAAAAGCGGAGATATTCATTCTCCAGTAATGGCACACAGATCACATGTCAGGGCCAGCCCTGTATGCAGCTAATGGCCGTCGGTGTTCCCAGTAGGGATGAGGCAGTTTTGTGTGCAGCAGGGTAAACGGTCTCCTGTGGACCTTGTTAGTGACATTCAGAACGGAAAGAAAAAATAGCAGTTTCAGCTGCACAAAGCCCTCTGCTGCCCGGCTATCAAAGAAGCCTGGCTAACAATGCAGCGCACAGCAGGACAGTAATTGTGTCAAAGTGACTCCAAACTGCTAACAGACTTTCAAAACTATTTTAATGATGGAGTGACTTGTTTTAAAGTCAGCTTGAATCCTGCCGCTGACCCACTGCTGTCCGGAGCTCAAACACCTCAGCCTCCGACTGCTCCATGGTGGCAGGATTAAATGACACACATGTGACGGTACATGTGTGTAGCTAATGGGTACGACAAAGTTAGCATAAGAATAATAATCTTTATTTTCCCCAAAAGAATATTCACAACAGAGAATCAAGAATATGTGCCTAGTTAGAGAGACTTTCAGTTTGTATTAAAAAAGTTTTTTTGCAGCTAAATTTCAGCAGACTTAACCGAGGAAATGTTAGCAAACCCAAACATGTACAATGACTGATAGGGAGAAAATATAATATAATATAATTATGAAAATAATTATTTATTTTCTTATATTATATATATATTATTTATTATTATTTTTTTTGATTAATGAATGTAATGTAAAATGATTTGGTCATACAGATTATATATATATAGATTATTAAAATATATAAAGATGTCTAATTCTATGTCTAATTTTAATGGATATTATAAATATTCCTGAAAACTCCCATCCCAACTACAGAATAATCTTATATGGTTCAGCATAATTGCGTAAATAGTATTTCAAATGACAACAATAAATTAAAAGCAAAACTTGAAACAGCACATATATATTAAATTTCTCATTGAAAAAATAAATCAAAAAATTATATCTCACACAGAATCTTTTACCTGGCCCACTGGCAGGTGATATGGGCCCAGATCGTGATTGGCTGGAACCCACAGGTGATCCAACCGGCGAGGGCGAGGGCCCGCTACGCATGCTGGGGACCCGGGGCGAGGCATGGGGTGAGAAGGGTGACTGGGCGGGGTTACTCTGTTCTCCCTGGCTACTGGTGGAACCTGAAGCGCTGACGGCCGAACTGAGACCCGCCTCTGTTCCGGTGGGGAGGTCGTCTATAGAGCCAGATAGATCCTGAAATACACAAACACAAGAAACTTGAGTTGAAGATTGAGCCATTATCCAATTTTTCAAGACTTCAAAAAGAGCCAAGCAGCACAGCAGGCTATACATAAGAACATAGTTTGGAAGTAGATAATATAAAGCATATTTTGTTAATGGACTTGATGTCACATCTTATTTGGAAGAAAGCAAATCAACGGACAAAAGCAGTTCTGAAGCAGCAAACCTAGAAAGACTGTAAGTCAGTCTGAACATAGTGCATTCATTCTAAGTGTATGCTCCCAAAATTACAACCAGTGCCAATCTAAACCCTATAAATAAACCACTTAGGGGGCCTGGGGCCTTTTTACCCCACAAGTGATCCTGCATGCAGCCAACAGGCTCTGAGTTCATGTCTGCAAATAATCGTAATCAACCTTGCAACTGAAATTAGTTTGCAATTGTTGAGGTGATAACAACTCCTGGCCTGAACTGACTGCAACAAAGGAACTTTAGTAGAGAGGTTGTTTTGTGAGCTCCTGCCCGTTGTCGAATCTCAAGGATCGCTCATTGTTATTCTCCATGGGCTCAAAAGCAACACTGATGATACTGGAAGACAGGCCATCAGAAGTACTACCAGTTTTTTGTAACTAATAATAAGGGGAAAATAAAACTGATTTCCTGTGCCGTGTATTACATCAGGCCAATTGTGCTGGAAGACTATGAAACAAAACTTTCCAATGAGGCCTTAAATTCCACGACACATGAGCCAGTGGTTCCAGCATGAAGCGCAATGAATGATTGTGATGGAAACTCAGGCGGTCTTCAGAAGAGACTAACTTCAAGTTGCAGGCTTAATGGTGATGACCTAGTTGAGGATGAAGAGGAACATATGCTCAGCTTTATGCAATACCACATATCGGCCTCGATGACGGAGTGTCGTGAAGACTGTGGGTCAACAACCTCCAGCGGTAACTTTCTCCGCTGGGAAGTCTCGGCTTTTCCAGTTACGCTAGACAGCTTTAAAATTATATCGTATACTCTTTCCACAAGACTAAAAAAAAAAAATAATCACAACAAACAACACATAATAACACCACATTATGGGGGACAGAGAGTGCCGACATCTTCAGTCTCACTGAATTTCAGTTTAAAATGATAAAATGTCACCATCAATGATGACATCTCTTTTTTGATGGTCATGAGTGAATGATGAGTCATTATTCAGTCATGACCATCAAAAAGGAAATGTTTAAGCTGCTCTATTTAATCGTGACCAGGGGCTGTTGAGCTCCAACAACAGATCATCACTAGTCCGAATGACTTATGAACTGTATTCCGAGTCATCTCAAAAGGGTTAGTTCGCCCAAAAATTAAAATTAGCTCATGTTTTACTCACAAATACATCCTACGTCAACTGCCCGTATGACAGTCAGCAAAACTGAGAAAAAAATATTTATAACATTTTAAATATGGATATTTTTCTTACAAAAACGCATGGATTCGCTACAGGAGGCCTTTATTCAGTCCCCAGAGCCGCGTGAAGCACGTTTTGTTATGGATGCACACACTTTATTTAACTACTTTTGGACTGTTGAACAAAAACACCCGCCGACTCCCATTCTAAAGCTTGGAAGAGCAAGGAAATTTTTTTATATAACTCTGGTTGGAGTCGTCTGAAAGAAGAAAGTCATATACACCTAAGATGCTTTGAGGGTGAGTAAAACATGGGCTAATTTTCATTTTTGGATGAACTAACCCTTCAAGTGGAGATGTTTGACCGGCTATAAATCAGAACCGGACAGTTTTTGCTCCAAACACACGATCGGCAGCTAGCCAATCTCTAATCTGGAACTGCATACAAACTGCATTGCAATCATTTCCCAAAATGTCATTTGTGTATAAATATTACAAAGTCTGTAAACGGGACATTAACAGAGACCAGAGACGCTGAAGATGGACACGAAGAGGAGAAAATACTGTAGGAAACAGAGCAGCTCACTGTTGCTCGAAATATTTGATATAAAATATTTTATGGTTATATGGATTTATCACTGAAGGGAATTCAGAAAAGTTCTTCTTATTTGTCTGCAATAACAGTCTTGGGGGCAGCACTCTGACATATAGCGCCGTTGTGCTTCCGGGCATCCCAAGTTTGTGTCCCAGCTTGTGGACCTTTCCCAATTTCGTCCCCCTCTCGCTCTCCCAGTTTGCTTCCTGTCAACTTACAGTTCTACCAAAATAAAAAGGCCAAAAAGAATTCTTATTTTCGTCGTATCTCCATGTAAAGCCAATTAAAGTAGAGGTCATTAGCACAGCGCTACTTTATTGTAAGAGAGAGAATTTGTGTTCTCATTCAGCCTGTCTGCTGTTTCTGTTTCGTGCAGGTGTCTTATGTAGTATAATTTAACATAGCCAGACCATTGTGTTTTTGCTTTAAATACTGAAATTATACAAATCTAATTCAAATCAAAAAACAAATCAAAACACAAACTGCTTATGCTATATGTATGTAGCCTTTTTTGGATTGTGATTAAAATGCAGGGGTTGCTTCTAATTTCAACTACAGATATTTTAAGGCTTTAGAAGTCTTTTATTTTATGACACTTTGCGATTTTTGGAGCTTTGTGGAAAGGAGCTACGAGAACATTTTTTAAAAATGTCTCCATAGAAGAAAGTAAGTCATTTGGGTTTGGAAAGACAAGTGAATGATGACAGAAGTTTTTGGGTGATCTCAAACTGTAGGATAAATAACTTCTGTTGTTTTCATTTTGGTGACATGTTGTATTCATCTCTGCAAGCTTTTCTTGCAAAACTCCTAGTGGTAGAAGTCAAACCACTTCAACCTTGTACAAATTAGTCGAGGCTGGAGCTTGCTTGATTTATGTCCATAATTAGTTATATTCGTTAAGTCTCTGACTTCTTTAATTGATGAACGCAATTATTCAGGCTCATTGGCCATTCAAAGTTCCTCTCTTTCCATCTCTCACCCTCCAAATCTCAGCAGAGGAGAGAAGACAGAGAACAAAAAAAAGAAAAGAATGCAGCATCCCTCTCTTCTGATTGGAGAGATTGAGTGCAGCCCACCCAACACTCATCCTTCATCATTTCACATGACAGCCTCCGTGCAAGCCAATTAAAACACGGAGGAATTATGAGAGGATAATTGGGGAGCCAGGCGTGGCCATCTGAAGCCTGGTCTCTTTAAAACAGCTCAGAATTCAAAACCTGGATTTAAGGCCTTTGTTGAAGTGGAGGGCCAAAAATAAATTACCTTCAAATCTACCTTCTGACAAACTTTTTTCCCCTCCTTTTTCAATTCTCATATCAAATCGGGAAGGTATTTATTTTCAATAAAAATGAAGTAAATAATCAAAAAAAATTTTTTAATAAAGCATCGGATAGGGTTAGGGTAGGTGTAGAGAGGTCTTTATTGTCCCAATAAGGTACCATCCATTTAATAATATGAATTAAAATTAGAATTTACACTCAATACATTACTATTGCATACTGTTTTATAATGTACTACAATACTGAGGTGCAGATAATTGCTTTATTTGCAATGAGTAGTATAAATAGCTGAAAACCTTATTTTAACAGTGCAAATAGCATCTATCACTAAAAAAATTAGTTATTTTCACTTGGTGTGAAATATATTATTATATATTATATTTTTAAAATAACTAATATAATGCCTGCAATTTTCATTTAAAACTAAATGAAACATCTAAAACATGCAAGACTAACCTAAACATACTGTAAGCAAAAGCTTGTCAGACCATATGATGGACTGTACCCAATGATAAGGTCGGTACAATTGGTTGATAACACCTTTCAGGCAGGGCATAGTGTAGACTCAATTAATCATGGGAAGATTTTATTTCCTTTATAGCACAAAAAAAAAAAAAAAAAAAAAAAAAAAAAAAAAAAAAGACACAGAATTCATCCATGATGTTTGTCTTCTGATGATGCTGAAACCCCAGAATAAGAAATCCAAAAAATTGATGCTAGAGCACTTAAGGGCTTTTGTGCTCCAGCCAGTCATAAGAAGAGACAATAGACAGTCACACATCGGTGAAGGAGAGGGGCCGTAAGGCAATTTGAGTACACACACACACACACACAACGCGCTGACGGAGGAATTCTCTTCCCCTTTTGTGATGCCTGACAATCTGAAAAGAGGCTGACATATTGGGTTTGACGAGAGCGTTCCCCAGACACAGAGAGTGTGCTGGAGCCGGGAGTGGAGGTGGATTAAGCAACCGCAAGAGAGATGGAGGAAAAATATGTATCTTTCTGACAGGAGAAGGCAACAATAAGTCTTCATACTAAAAAATCACCGTGACACAGATAGGCTCTAGACTTCTGATGTAAAAAGGTCTATATTTCACTCAACTGGTAGGCTGTAGAGGAACTCTGTAGTTGCTCAGTGCTTGGAAAAAAAACAACTGACGCATGCCTAAGCATGACTTTAACCACAGTGGGTGTGATCACACCAACAGAGCAAAACAGCGGGGTTCAGGAAATAAAAAGGTCATTCAAAATCTCCATAGTGAAATTGATTTTTACTGATAAAGTTTAAACCTTCCATGATGACACACTACCAAAGGTTTAGGTTGCTCACCAAGGCTGCATTTATTTGATGAAAAGTACAGTAAAAACAATAATACTATACATATATATACTGTATATATACACACACACACATGTACACATTACCCTTAAAATAGTATCCATTAACAGTTTTTCCAGCCAATACTGATTTGGGAGATGACTTGATAATAGATCAACGCTAATGGTAACATTGTGTTTTTTTCTTTATATGTCATCTTCAAGCAATGGAACATGTTTATCACTTAAGGTCATGGATATAAAGTATCCAATGGAAGATATGATTTTGTATGGAACGAAAAAAGCATAAAAAGTGAAAATCATTTATGCCTTATGGTACAGAAGAACTTCATTCATTCTCTCATACACAAGGTACATAGTTTAGTTCCTTTGTGCGCTCTTGTCTTCCTTTGTTTCTAATGAAATGTTGTAATGTTGTGATTAATCTTGAAGCTGGTTTGTTGGGTTCAACCCTTTATTGATTGTTTTGAAATCCTCATGGAGAAAATGAGTGAGAAAAATACTCCCAGAACCAAGGCCTAAGAAAAAGTGTGCAGTCACTGATGAACTTCATTCACTGTTTACTTTACAAAACGTCTTTAAACAAATCATTTCAGTATAATCAAACATTTGACATGTTTAATGACACAATAACAAAGGCACTGGCTGAACACTGCATGACTCCATTAACATTCTGGACCCGATCTACTTTATTACATAATTGGGATGTGCAATATAACATACAGTGTTTTAACAAAGAAACTGATAGCCTGAATAATTAGGCTGGTTTTGGGTTCACCTGACCAGACTGTACATGTTTCTTAGTGGGTGCTTACATAGGACATGTTGCATTAAAAAAAAAAAAAAAAAAAAACAGACAGGATGAGAATACAAGTCGCTTTTTTCTTAAAAATAAATAAATAAAATAAGATTTAACTACTTTTTACTTGAAAACATCTAAAACGCAACACTCATGGTGGGATGCTCATGAAACAACAAAAGATTGGCTGCATGAAAGGGGCTTTGCAATTTACAGATGCAAATTTTCCCAAGAGGGTTTAACTGTGCAAACTGTCTAACATCTAAAGCAGAGCACACGGACGAAACGCTAATTAAAGCACCACTGCTAAAAACTAAAAAAAAAATATATATTGTAAAACTTACTAATCTATTAGTCATTTGTTTGGAATGAATAGTCATGGCGACACATCCCAAATACATAATGGTAAAACTATGAAGGACATCAATAGGAGAGTAGAGACTGAGACAGTCAGATCATTACAGCAAGAGTGTGTGCATCTGTGTGTGTGTGTGTGTTTAGAGGGAGAAATGAATGAAGCTGCCTCCCTTTTAAGACACACAGATAAAACGAAACAACAAAAAAGGATGGACAACAAAAGATTACTTTATCCGCACTGCGTGATAATGAGAAATGCTCTGTGTGTCTGTACGAGGAACCGAACTGACAGAGTTGTGAGAGAGAGAGAGGATGTCAGATCTCCAGTCACCTCATCATATCTCATCTTGTCAGTGGTAGCATCAAAGAGCTGTCTGATAGAGCATGTAAAATTGCTACCATCACATACACACACACGTCACTGTGTGCAGCTCCCATTCACAGCCTATTAAATGCTGAAGTGTGACAGTGGCTTTCTGTTGTGGCTGATGTCAGTGCTTCAGTTGACAGCAGTGATAGGAGATGTCTATGGCGGATCAGACTCGCTCAGCAGGTGGCCTGTCAAAGTCGTCCCAGCCATCATTTCTCACCCAGAACCCAGGGCTTCAACCTGCACAATGAGCTCTGTGCTAAAGGAAATGGGCTTTAAACACACTGCACCCCTTCGTTTGAGTTTCATTTCTGTTCCACTACTGGCACAAACTGGAATTGCCATTGCACTTGTTTCAGCTGCCCTACTGGGCTAGGCATTACAATCACTATCAGTCCAATACTGTTTGGACATCTTTTTTATATATATATATCATCTCTTGGCTTCCACAGAAGGAAATCAGCCATATAGGTTTAAAATCAATATAAGGGCAAATAAATGAAGACAGACTTTTAATTTTTGGATTTCAATTAGCCACTTTCGCACATTTAAGGCCATATATTACGCAAAATTCACTTTTACATGTTGTTTGAACATAAATGTGTGTTGGCAGTGTGTGTACACAAACACCCTATAATGATAAAAATCCACCCGCTCCTTTTTTTAATCCCCATAAATCATAAGCTGTGTCTCAGAACAAGCCGTTTGCAGAATTTGTACAATGTGACATCACACTTTACAAGCCCCGCCCACAACTGTTCACAAACACGTATTAGCAGAGACCCCACACTGAGCCCACACATTTAAACGCGGACTGATGACAAAACGTTACAAAAAGTTAAAATACAATAACTTCACTTACATCATCATCACCGCATCTTGCGCGCCCCTGAAACACACCTAACATTCGACTGTACCATTTATGCATTCAAATGCTATTTTTTTTGTTTTTAAATATTTTTTTTATTTATCAGATATTTTTTTATTCACAAGCTCCTCATCACAGGCAGGCACATCATTCATGTTCGTGTTTGTGTGTGCTGTCTGCATCACTCATAGCACTCATAGCACGTGCCTATATTGTGCACTATATCGAACATTTTTTCTATCGTTATCGATGAAGGAGTACCATCGATAAAAATCGATACCGTTTTATCGCCCAGGCCTAGTTTAGTCATATTATCAAAGTAGACAGGCCAACTGTATATTACGCTGCTGTCACACACCGATCTAACATAAATATGCGATTTCTTTCCCAGCTGTTTACCTTCACAGATATAATGACTGTGTTTTTGTAACTCATAAACTTGTGTGTATTTTGACAGTTTAAGCACAGTAAGACATGAAAGAGAACTAACGTTTAGTACTTACATGCTGAGTGACCGATGCTTGATTTCAACGCATGATTTCAATGCGATATATATGATAATCAAAACCAAACAGTCAATTTTTAGCAGAGGGTCTTATCTAGTGAAACGGTCATTTTCTTAGAAAAATAAAAATGTATTTATTTATTTATTTTTTTTTCACAAATGCTTGTCTTGCACTAGCTTCACGCATTACATAGTCACATTGGACAGATCACACGTGGCGTAGGTGGAAGTACCAACCTAGTGTTCACAAGAGTGGAGGAGGAGGAGGACCATTCAAAAGTTGTTGTATGTTTGTGGAATGGTTATGGTTGTGGAAAATGATGATCGTTTCACTAGATAAGACTCATATTCCTCGGCAACTGGGAATGTCTAGAGCCCTTTGAATCTGCAATTTGGACCTTCCACCCGTTTGTCATCGTATGATAACACAGAATGTATTTTTGCTTGTAAAAAAAAAAAAATATATGAGAACTGCCCAAGAGTGAGGTAGAACTGCAAAGCTGATAAATAGAAAAGAAGCTGCGAAATACGTCCAATGGTCAGACAGAAGTTTGGTCACCCTCCACAGTAAAAGGTGGCATCGTGCCAGCTGCGGGCGTCGTCTGCTGTCTGGTAACAATTGCCGGGAGTCTAGCGATGGGAGACACTGCTAATGAACTACATCCTGGGGTGCACATGTTCCATTCTTCACCCAAATCAAGGGTGGAAGCACCACCTGTCTTCAAAATATGTTTTCTCTTGTAGAAACATAACAACCGTATTCTAGGTATGTTTTCCAAACAGTCAAGAGCTCTAATAGGCAGAGTGTAGTTCTTTATTTACCCTTGTTAGATGACAAGTACCCCTGTAACCCCCCCATCCCCTCCCCCCATAAAAAAAAAATTCTCATTGGATCTAAGCAAATCTCACAGGTGACCTATTTTGATTTCAAAAAATTGAGTTGTCACCTAAAGGTGAGGAGTTTGCATCAATGTATTAATTTTTTGCAAAAATATGCAATTCATACATAAAATGACTAGAAATATTATTTATTTTATTTATCTATTTAATTTTTGAGGCATAGTGTACATTCCAGGTGTTTTCCATGCTGATATCTAATGAAAAAAAGGGTGACATTTCTGAAAGCAAAAAATAAAAAATTAGTCTAGCATAATCTTTTTTTTTTTCTCATAAACAGTAAAGCATATTTGTTAAAATGAATAAGTTTTAAATGTTTTTATACATGGTTACATCAAGGCTCTGTGTTGAGAGGGGCCCACTAAGGAGCTAGATGGCAGTGGTTCCTAACTCTGTTACTGAAACCCCCAAACAATGCACACTTGTCAATGTCTCCTTTATCTGACACACCCACTCCAGGACTTGGAGTCTCTACTAACGAGCTGATGACCTGAATAAGGAGTGTTTGAATAGGAAGGTGTACAAAATGCACACTGTTGGGGGCGCTTCAGGAACAGGTTTGGGAACCACTGCTCTATGGTAGACCCCACTCATCGGGCTCAGGGGAGAAGGGGCCAACTCAAACCAATTTTGGGCTTTCTGAATTTTAGCGACTGTACTGTATCATAGTCATCTGAAGCACATGGATATTCCTGAGAGGCCACATTTTATTCTGCCCCAGAGCAACACAGAAATAAACAGATGAAAGAAAACAGAGATGGAGGCGAGCACACTTCACCTCAACTGCATGGCGCACTCCAGCTCGGCTGCTCTGAGACCCAATACTACAACAAAAGGGGGCTTCTGTGTGCACACTAACATTCAAAAGCTTCTCCTCTGTGATCCTCAAATCCGATCTTTGTTAAAAGCAGACATTAATCTTTCATTTCCTGTCCAAAGTCAAGAGGTCCACAGAGTAAAGATACAGCGAGACAAAGCTCCAACGTCTCGCTGGCTGAACGACTTCCTTGTCAAGGTCTTGGCTTGAGAGAGTGGCTAGGGTTTAGGGTTCAAGCGACCATGCAAGGAACGATGGCCCGTTGGTTTTATATCTCCCCAGACAGTCTGAAGAAGGTCACAAATGGAGCATTTTTCCACTGGCATTTTAGCTTTAGTGGCGCTTTCTTTGACAGAGAGTCATCCATCTAAGGCGGACCACAATTCCCTTATCATCGATTAACAAAACAAGACTGTTTGAAACCCAAATTAAAAAAAGAATTGGATCCACTGAACCAATTAACATTGTTAATATGGGCAATGAGAGCGCCTGAGGGCACGAAACAGCTTTCAGATTATCTTTCCTTATTGACAAGCTGTAATGGGACAGCTCGTCATTTATGCAGAAACACAGGGATGGGTCAACGAATAGCAGATTAGTGAGGTTGACTAGTTTTTGTCGTACATTTTCATTTTGATATTTAACCATAGCGTGTGAATGCTACAGCCATCCATGTTCATATTCAGCAACTGTCCATTGTTTATTTGACACCAGGCATGTCAAGAAAATTCTACATTTAGTACCATTTCGGTGCGCTCCACATAAATAGGTTTAAACGCAAAGCTTGCTAAGAAAAGTGTACGATTGGGATTGAAATGGGAGGAGAATTATTTAAGACGAATGGGTTGACTAGCCATCGACTAATTGATTTTGTAGCTTGTTTTGCACGTCTCTTAATGAAGGAGAATAAAAGGACAAATAAAAGATTTCGACAAAACATAAAAGAGCTTGGGGTGTTTCGTCTCTCACGCAAGCAGTGACTAATGTATGCGTCTGCCGAGCGAGTGAGACACAGTAGACAACGGCAAGGCTGTGCTTGATTTGATGAGCTGTTGATGAGAGCAGCCTGGATCCCTGTAGAGGCTTCAGAGAGAAAACGAGCGCGAGACGCACACACACAACCGAGTTAGGCCTCGATCTATCCTTCACTTCCTCCCCAAAGAGCAGCTTCAGCCAATGGCATCGCAGATTCCCATCCCCCCTTATGTCCCCTGCCAACGGCTCAGCCAATCAAACAGCTCTCTCGTCTGCCTCATCAGCACGGCCCTGGCGCCTCTCTCCCCTCCCTCATTTTCCATCCCCTACGTGCTCGTTCTAATTATGGAGAACAAGTTGTGGAGCACGGAGAGAGGGAGTGGAATCAAAGGAGCACGGGAAGACAGAGTGGAGCGAAGGAGAGGAACGTCGGAATGGTGGGGGAGAGGGCTGCATTGACAGGATACAGATCAGCCTGCAGGGCTCGGGGATAAACAACGATTCTTTCAAGCGCTCAGTAAATTAGAGCGCTGCAGAACGACGGTGAGAGTGAGTCGGCCGTGTCTGTCTCACTGCAGCTGTGTTATTGCGGGAAAGACACAATCCTCTCCTTCCAGCCAGTCTGTGACAAGAGGACAGGCAAAAACGAATGAAGGGTAGACAGCAGGACTAAAATGAGAGAGAGTAAAGCAAGAGGGTATTGAAAGTGAGCTGCTTTTTTGGAGTGGAAATGATCAAACCAAGCAGAGATCAGTGAAGCACCACAGTGATACAGCAAAAGCCTTTGTGAATCCCCAAAAACCTAGCTGCCTATGTAGGCAGAATTTTAAGGCATCAGTCATGCCCCACAATACCAAGTCTGTTCCAAAAAGAAGATGCTTTTCTTCAGGACAAATTGTCTGCTTCACATGAATCCTTTGTGAAGAAGGCAATCAAAGAATGCACTGCGTCAAGCTCGGTGCTGTTCAAGATGGCAGACGAAGTGAGAGAAAGATTTATTATACATATTTGTGTTGTTTTTAGCTTAGCTACATGATAAATCGTACATTAATTAGCTGATTTGCTGGTGCAGGCTTGTCTAGTTTGATGATTTTAGATGAATTTTAAGGGTGAGTCTAGAAGACTTAACCCAGCCAGTCAAGCAAACCATCTTGATGGTCCCAATTTGTATGACCATGTCCATATGGTGTGTCGCAAAATGGTCACCTATGAGGTCATATTTCAATTTGGATGCTGCCATAGAAGACAGCTCACTCGGTTTTAGAACAAACCTTTTTTTACTTCCAACCCAGATTTAGTCGTGCTCTGCCTCCCTCTTATTTATGGTTCTGAATATTCAGCTTCTGAAAGCAGTGCTGAGCTCTCATCTGTCTTCCCAGCTTTTTCTCATTAACCGCTCTAAATTCTCCACTCTGACTCTCATATAAACATTAGTTGGCTAGACTGTGTGCAATTCAAAGAGGCATATCTCTAGTTTTAAAAAAGCTCAGGACACAGTAGTGGTTAATAAATGAAAAGTGTGATGAAAACACACATTGTGTACGTTGTTTCGGTTTATTGTGCTTCAGTTGAATGAGGAGAAAAGGTGGATAAAGGCCAAGAATTAGGTATTTCCATCATATATTAGGGCAGAAACGATTAGTCGAAATTATGACAAACGTCGACAATAAAAAATTGTCAACAAATATTTTTTTGTTGAGTAGTCTTTTGTTTCCATGTAAACTAAGGCCCTGTCCACACGAACATGGGTATTTTCAAAACCGCAGCTTTTTCTTTGCTGTTTGGCCGTTCGTCCACACGCAAACACAGCACCAGGTCACTGAAACCGAACATTTTTGAAAACTCCTGCAAGGGTGAAGATTTTCAAACACTCTGGTTGCGGTGTTATCGTGTAGACAGCGAAACCAGAGATTTTGTCTCTTGACGTCAGAGCATGTGCTGTTATCTCCGCCTACTGGAAACTTTTTCAGGCTTCTGATTGGCCAACATGGCTTTACGGTTGAGATTATATCGCCACCTTTTGGCTTGGTATGCTCTTGACAGTGCTTCATAACATGTGTTTGCGTTTTCATGTGGATGGAGATTTCTTTTTAAACGCAAAAAGGAAAAACTCATACTGTTTATAAAAACACCTGTGTACATGTGGACATGGCCTAATACAAGCACCTGCAATAATGTGGTCTGACCAGTGTGCCGCTATAGCACAAGAATGTAATTCAGCCCTCCTAGATGCAATTCAAGAGAAGAAGACAGCACTTTAGAGCAAACCCTGCTGAACAGTGAGAAAGCAGCAGTTAAGAAAACAACAGCAATATTAAAGCAATCACAAACTCTCCACAAACACACCAAAAGGAAAACTAAACCCAAACTAAAACAGAAAATAAAAATTTTGTCATTAATCACTTACCCCCATGTTTTATCCAAACCCGTTAAAGCTTAGTTCTTTTTCGGAACACAATTTAAGATATTTTGGATGAAAACCGGGAGTCTTATGACTGTCCCATAGACTGCCAAGTAAGTATGCTCTTCTGTATCAGCCACGCCACAAGGATGTGCTGTTTTATTTCAAATCAAAGCTTAATACACGTAGAAACATACGCAGAATACGGTTACATGGAGAGACATGGAGGAGACTGTTGATCAAGGAATTGTTGGACAAAGTCGTTATTTTTGTTTTCTTTGCTTACAAAAACTATTCTCATCGATTCATAACATTATGGTTGAACTACTGATGGCAGATGTACTATTCTGACGATGTCTTTCATACTTTTCTGGACCTTGACAGTTTAAGGGATTAATGACATAATTTTCATTTTGGGGTACCCTTTTAAATGTTAACCAGGTGAATTTACTACGCAAAACCTTCACTGAAGCCATTCCTTGAGATAAATAAGAAAGTATTTCTTTGCTGGAAATAAACAGGAAGACTTTAAGCATTTTATATGATAAGAGAGTGTACAATGCTGTGAGGAACATGACACCAACAAGGAACCTAAAAAAAAAAAAAAAATAATAAAAAAACAATCCAGGGCATTTATGGCTGTGGAACAGGATGAAAGCCATCAGCTGAAAAACTAAATCCACAACAAAAATGCATTCATTAAAATTCCCACCAACTGTTCCTTGTGATATGTAGCAGGCTAAGATTTTAAATAAATCTGACTACCACAGAGGAAGCAAAATATATTTACTACAAAATCCACATGGTTAATGATTTTTACTGTTACTATGATGAAACAACACCAAAAAGGCACACCGTATGTGTAACAAGAGGTGTTTCCTGTCACTGCTGTAGTGCAACCAGGCTATGAGATGAATATTATATGAGTCTACAATCCTCAGTTGTACATCTATAGTGTACAACAATATAGTGTGCAATCCTCAGTCATTTAGTGTATGGCAGGTTTTTCCTCTGTAACTATTTACGAAGTCTGCAAGTTTATGATCCCTAGTGTTTTAAAATTGGTTCATATTAGAAAAGTTGTGTAGTGTATGCCACCTGGTCACTTCACCTGGGTGAACTTAACCCATCTTACAGATTTACAATTCGAAAGTTAAAAGCCACCCAACTCCTCTGTGACCTTCAGTATACCAGTTGTCAATGTGAAAAGGGTAAAAAAAAAAAAAACTGTGATCCCATGAATCTACAAGTTAGAGAAGAGCATCCATCATCCTGAGAGCTTTTTCTAAACCCAATTTCTCTAATAGAAAAGGCAAAAAAGTAGAAAGAATTGACTAGGAGAGACCAAAAGGGGTCTAATTACGTCTGCAAGGTCCAGTACATGTTTATTTGATTCGTCTTTTAAAGGAAGTGCTTGATTAAATAAATAGAGGCCAGGAAGCGCATTTCAAATTCTCTTTAATGGAAGATGATGAAAAAGCCCACGGCTCGAGGCAGAGCGTGCAAAACCCACCACGAGAGAAACACAGGCCATCAATCTCGCTCTCGCTCATTCGCATTTCACCTCTTAATGTTTTCCCCAACTGCAATGCATTGAAGATGTGAACGCAAGCACAGAGAGAGGCTTTGAAAGCGTCAGGTAAAAAGGGATAAACTGTACAGAGATTCCCACCAGCCCATAATACCCAAGGCACGTAAAAGAGGTTTAAAAAATAACGTAGAACACCAAAGCAATATTTGTTCAGAAAGATGACACAGAGGGAGACATGAATAAAATGTGTGTGAGAGTGTGTGCGCAATTCTCCGCTGCTGAGACAAAGCCATTTACGATTACAGCAACACAAGGGCTGCCAAAGAAACAGCGTTTTACCCTTCACAGAGGTGAGCGTTGAGCAAACTGCAGGTGACAGAAGCTTTGATACACAGATAAACAGCACTGAGGTTGTTCCTATAACCTCCCCCTCTCTCCAACACAAAAGATAAGCCAGCTGTGATGAGCTCTTACAGAGGTGTAATCCTTCTCTCATAGACACATCTTGGCAGCTGACACACTTCATCATACTGACAGAGAGGGGTTGTGTGTAGATGGCCATGTGTTCAAAAGTGTTTGAAGACACTCAGTGTTTCCTTCATACCAGTATTCACAGTTATATCAACAGTATTCATAGGTACAGTAACATTTATTTATTGATTCAATAATGACTTTTTTACTTGTGTAGCAGATGTTTTTATCCAAAGTGACTTACAAATGATGAACATCATCAGCTATGTTTAAATAACATTTAAGTCTAATCAATTATATTTAAACAGTTCTTTTCACATTGGACAGAGTTCCAAAGCAACTTCACAGAAACATAATGCTGTAATAATGTCTTAAATCACCATTCAGATGGTTAGTTCAAATAAAATTATGCCGTAGTGTATTTGTCTGTAAAATTCACAGCAAAATCTAGCCACTTATTTAAAACAAAGACTGAAAAAAAAAACATCCATTAGTATAATAGTATAAATGACAAAAATAACACTAGCAAATTATAAATAATATTACAAATATCATTTTAGAATTATTATAATTAAGTATTACAAATGATATTATGAATATATATATATATATATATATATATATATATATATATATATATATATATATATATATATATATATATATATATATAAATGTGTTTAAAAGCAATAATTAAACTATTTTTAAAAAATGGTTTCAGTCTTTCTTCTCCACCATCAGCATGGAATCAATAATAAAATAACTTTTGACTGTCTTCTACAGAATACAAAACATATTTTGAAAAATGTTAGTAACCAACTAGTTTTATCATCATTGGCTTTGTATTGACAAAAAACTCAAAATTTCTCAAAATATATCTTTTTTTTTTATGTCCGACAAACAAAAGAAAGTCAGACAGGTTTGGAACAACATCAGGGTTAGTAAATGATGACAGAATTTTCATTTTTGGGTGAATTGTCCCTTTATTTGTTTGAAACCTGATAATTATCCACTGAAGACTATGCAAACCATTTAAGTAGAATTTATAAATAATTCTTTTTGTATTATTTTTCATCTATTTTTGCACATTTGCTTGAACTCATGAAGCTGTTTGTTAAAAACCTCAAGCACTGCAATCTTTACTTGTGTCTTTTTGTTTTCTTTGTTCTTTATGAATTCAACGCTTGTAAAAAAAAATAAATAAATTAATAATTTGCTAATAATTACATTTAACTGTTAAAATGACCAAGTGAGATAGATTATCTAATAAATTCTTTGCGAGTAGAAAATTGTACTATGTTTTTCATGTATGGGATACAGCAACTTCCACCCTAAGAATGTATTATCAGACACAATATCAGACAGGATGTGAAGTAAACAGTTAAAATGAAAGCTTTGAAAGACTGAGAAGTTGCCAAAAAAAAAAAAAAAAAAAAACTTAAACCCCACAGAGAAGAAAAATGACAGCTCACAGACACATCTGAAAGGCTGAACCATCAAGAGCCTCTACCAGCACAGAAGCACCCAAACAAGGTCAGCTCATCAGCAGGGGTCTGTGTTGCCATAAAAATCAACAAAGCATCAACAGATTCTTGAGCAGGGTCTTCATAAAGCTCTCAGAGAGCTTTATGAAGACCCTTTGAAGGACAAACACATTCGGACAGCGATACTGCATGATCTCTCCTGGACCAAGTCAATTGCACAATTTTGACATTTGTCTGGTCTCTAATATTCAAATTACATTAAGACATATCTAACTGTGTTTCTTCTTGAGTGTTTACATGTAGGTCAGACTAGCAGATATCAGATACATACTGGATTTGTAAACTATATTTTAAAGCCACAGGTTGACAGAGTAAATGCGGCCCACAGGGGTTTCAGTGCTAAAGCCTCCCTGTGTCCAAAAGTTTGATATATCAATCAAAAAATAAAACAAAAAAGAAAACCGCATGATTCAGGAGTATCTGGACGTGTTTACCCCAGCAGCAGTGCCGCAATGCGATACAGCCATCACAATTAATATCATCAAAGAGACAACTCGCACAGCCACTCACGACTCGTTTGACGTTGCACAGTGAATAAAAAAGGGTAAGATTAGCAGAAGACTGTATAAATTCTGCATTATATGACAGTTAGTTCTGTCTAGTTAACCAAGAATGCAGATATTTAGTACAACAGTTTCACTGTTTACATTGCTCAACTTGTCTGTGTTTGCAACATTCTGGACAGTCTGTGGGTTAGTTGTTAGTGCATGCAACATTAATATTCGAGTGAGCCATTGAATTATTCACTCAACCAGTTTGTATGAAAACACTGATCTGAGACCAAAATAAGTGACTGCCTTTACAAGTGAGCCATTGAATTATTCACTCAACCAGTTTGTATGAAAACACTGATTTGAGACCAAAATAAGTGACTGCCTTTACAAGTGAGCCATTGAATTATTTACTCAAGTAATTCCTTCAGGTATAAAACACATCTGCGGTTGATTCAGTTTGGAACTGTTTTTATTTGCTGAGAAAAAATGGACAAAGTAACTTGCATCTAAAATGTATGTTACTTAGTATTATCTTCCTGCTTATTAATATTGTAGAAACAGTATCACATTCACAACCATCTTTGATTTTATGGGATCTTTAACATACATAATGCATAAACCACACTGTACATCCACATGTGAGATGTTTTGCACATATTTTCAAGGCTGTTTCCCATTTCAAAGGGTACTTTATATGAGATGTCAGGAGCTCTAGATCTCCAAGGGTAAATGTAGCCACACTGAAGGCCACGTCAACATCCACTATCATACCTTACTTCAAAAATGTTTACTTCAAAAATAATTTTCAAGGACTTTCTGCAGTAAAGAACCCATGTTTCATGACAGCGGATTATGCCGTGCAAAGCGTATGCTGTTTTTGGTGCCAGTAAGGTGGATTACTTATGATTTCATAAATAATGGGACAATGAGACAATGTGTTTAAAAATCACGTCAGATTTCATGGGGATTCCACAATTAGAAGCACAACCATGTGGAGAAGCCAAAAGGGCAAATTTCCTCCAGCCACTGACATGATGATATTTTTTTTCTTATTGCCATCATGCTGATCCTACTTCTATTCTTAATTTAATTGTAGGAACAATTTAGTAAAATATCAGTTCATATTAATGGGGTAATGAGTTTAGCTTTTTGTCGTCTTGCGTTGTTATGCCAAAATAATTTTTAAGGCAAAAATGGACTTGTGGTGGATACAAGTACAGCTAAGGCTGAAAAATAGGTTCTCTGTGGTTTTAACCCATGTTTTCTAAAGGTTTTTCCACAAGATTTTTTTCTATTATTATTATTTCATTTGTGTACTTCAAGCTACATGAACATCTGGTGTTTCTTTGGACTTTTCTTCCACTGATCTGGTGTAGTACTTTACTCTGAGAGAAAAGCTTTGAGATAATTATCCAAACACAGTGCAGACTGGCCGTTTCTTCTGCTGTTATTCTCTTTGTCCTTGGCTCAGAGTTCACTGGGCCATTGTGTCAGACACATCTAAAAATAGGTTTGCCGGCATGATACCAGCAGCCGCCTGGGGCTTTTAAACAACATTACCTCAGTCATCAAACCCCTGCGGGAAACCCATCATGACAGCACCAGAGACTGCATTTCTACTCGTTTAAATACCCATGCAGTGTCTTCCGACTCTCTGCTCACTGGAAACACTACGAGCTTTATGAATGCAGCAGACTGAATGACTATTTTTAGGAAATGGATGGTAACTGGAATTCCATCAGCAATTCGGAAATCCTCATAAATCATTAGAGCCTTGAGAAAATCTTCACAGATCAGTGAAGAAAGGACAATATCACACTGTAAGGAATAGTTTACCAAAATGATTTTAGTTACCCTCATGTTGTTCCCAACCCATCTGACCCCATTCTTCCATGGAACAAAAACTCAAGTGGTTCCTACTTGTCAAGTGAAGTTCCATATCACCAACGTCAATGACAAGCCACTGGTTCCTGGGTAATCGCGTAACGTAATCACAGTGAAGATGACTTTTACAGTATTTTATGGCTTTTTTTGTTGATTTTGGAACAGCCAGTGGACACTAAATGTGTTCATTGTATGAAAAAGAGCAAGATGAACATTCTGCTTAACATCTCTTTTCATGTTCCAAAGAGAAAAGAAAGTCTTGGTTTAGGACCATTAGTTTTTTTTTTTTTTTTTTTACAGTGTTTTGTTAATTTTTTGGAACTTGATAGCCACTGGCCACTAAGTGTATTTACTGTATGACAACTGTAGGAACTTTCATACATCTCTTTTCATGTTCCAAAGAAAAAAAGTCTTAATAAGAAGTAAATTATGATATAACCTTCTTTTTGGGTGAACTGTTTGTTTAATAGAAGGTAAAATGCTTCTAAAAAAAAAAAAATCTCCTTAAAAATTACAAAATGAAACAATAAAATATTTAATCAACAACAAAAAAAAAATCTAAATTAAAATGTAATAAATATCTGCCTGCTGAAAGATTTTGTTTGTCAACAGCAAATGGTATGGAAAACATTTTCTCCTTGTTTTTAAAAGATGATAAGCCTATTTATTTTTCTATTCCAACTATGCACTATTATATGGTAAGTTTCATTTTATTAGGCTACGTTTACATGACAACAATGTAGTCAAAAACAGAAAAGTTTTTACCTTGCATCTTTAAAAAGTTTCACGTTTACACGACAATGTTTTCTAAACGATTCACGTTATATCCACAAAAATGGCCAAAAACACCGTATTATGTATGCCAGGACAGTAGTTGGAACTGTCACCTTGTTAATAAACAGTACCTGTAGGGAATTGATGATTATATGTTGTATATGATGCGTCTCCGCTGTTGGTTGTAATATTGGTGAAGTAAATCCACACTTTGCTGAAGAAGTGTTAGCAAACTCTTAAACAGCAACAACAGTACCATGTACTCTGCCATTGTTGTGTATGTTTGTTTGCGCTTACCTTTAAAATCTACACGTAGTGCGCATGTCTACATACCTAACACTTACTACGCACGCGCATGAGGTCACCGTTTTCAAAGATTCCCGAATTGGGTGTTTACACAGAAACGATAATGGTGGCGTTTTCAAAAAAATTCAGAACCCAATCCCAAAAACAAAAATATTCATTCCCAAAAACCAAAACGCCATTTAAACGAAAACGAAAAACCAAAACACAAAAAAAGTTTGCTGTTTTTTGCTGAAAACATTATCATGTAAACGGCCTCTTAGTTGCATTTAGCACTGTTTTTCCCCACTGTCCAGGACTCCATCAGAACAAACCTGCAATCCATTTTTGGTCATGACGCACCAGTTGAGAACAACTAGTGCAGACAATTTTAGTTGCAACAGAGCGCAAAAGATGGTTTTGAAAAAGTATCCAATTCTGATAAATAGTCACAACCAGAGCACTGGAAATTAGAGCTCTCAAAAGGCAAACAACAGTGCAACTTACAAACAGAAGTCTTTGTATGTGCGAGTGGAGACAAAAAGGGACTTTTCTGTTTTTGTGTTCCTGTGTTTGTGATATCTCTATACTATACTACTATATCCACTTGAGAAATACATATACAGAACCCTTAAAAGTATTTATAGAAAAATAAGTCATCATCAAACACCTAGGTCAGACAGTCTTTAAAATCTCAGACTAATTTTGGACTGTAATGTCTCACCGGGAGGCTGGACGGGCGGTCCTGCTGAGTAAGACTCATGTCATCGTGGTTTGGTTTCCCAGACTGGCCCCGGCTACCATATCCCTCCTGCAGAGTCTCCTATGGAGAAAAGAGAAAGAAAAAAAAAAAAAAAAAAAAAAAAAAAAAAAAAACTCTGCTAAATTACACAAGAAAAATAAAACAATCATGCAGCTATTGAAGGGCTCAAACCGCCCAGATAGTTGTGTCATGGTACTGTACATTAACAGGCCTTGATTCACACAGAATAAGGTAATTAGACAGTTGCAGACAGCATGATGACACCAGCCCATAATTTTGCTTCATCCACAGACTTGTGATTCACACAAGCAGAACGGCTGTTCATGCAGAAATGCTGAGGCATGTCTAATGGCTGAAAAGCAGACTGTGCACTGATATTAAACCATAAAAGTGTGCAATCCGCGTAAGGGGATCAAAAACTGCATTACAGCAATAGTTCACCTGAAAATTATTTATCAATTCTGAATTCTGAAGACTGAATGTCCAAATAACTGGATAACAGTTCTATGAGACGTGATACTACAGAACTGCAAGATATTAGAACATATAGTAACAACAATTTAAATTTTATTACATTTTCAAAATTTAGTCAGGTCCTCAGTGTCGCATGATCCTTCCGAAATCTTTCTATTAATCTGATATGGTGCTCAAAAAACATTATCAAATGCTTAATATTTTTGTGGAAACCGTGGTACATTTTTCAAGATTCTTTGATTAATATAAAGTTCACTGAACAGCATTTATTTGAATCAGAAATGTTTGTAACAATATAAATGTCTTTCTGAGGGTTTGTCCACTAGATTGTTTATATTTCATTTGTTTAGTTCAAGCTACATGAACATCTGTGTTCCTTTGTACTTTTCTTCCACAGATCTGGAGCGGTACTTTACGGTGTACACTTTTACTGTACATTTGTATGTAACAAAAACTGTGGTTAACATTCATTGATAAGAAGAAATATATCTTGATCAGCAAATCAACATATTAGAATGATTTCTGAAGGATCATGTGACAGTGAAGACTGGAGTAATATGCTGGGGAATCAGCTTTGACATTAAAATATATTAACATGTAAAAAAGTTATTTTTATATATTTACAATATTACTGTTTTACTATAATTTTGATCAAATAAATAAAGCCTAAGTGAGAATAATAGACTTCTTTATGTTTGGTTTTAAACACTTTTGCTGTAAAATGATGGCCAATATGGTAGACATTACTGACAAAACCTGTGTCAGCTGATCAATTTACTGACAAGCAGACAAAATGTCAAGAAAAATAAATAAATACAAATCTGTGTTCTACAGAAGGAGGGAAAAAAGTATCCCTTTAAAGTCTACAGCAATCTGGGCCCAATATCCCAATAACACTATGGGTATCACGCCAAAAGAAAATTAATTACAGCATCTTTGAGGAAAAGTGGATACTTGACTTCCCTCAGCAAATACACTTCAGAAAAGAAAACAGACTTGAAAAAAAATGGGGTTGAAAGTGTGCCAACTAAGGTCACCCTGCCCGCAATTCTCTCATGTATACAAACATCACCAGAACTCCTTCCCTGCTCACTTCATTTAACAGCGGGGAAAAAACGCTGGGCAAAAAAAAAAGAAGAAGGGGGCATTCCCGAGCCAAACGGAGCTGTGTGTGTGTGTGTGTATTGACTCTGGGTCATGGCCAGGCCACACACACAGACGGCTGTTTACAGTTGGGCCATTACATCACCGCTCAGGCATGTGCTGATTCAGAACCGTAACAGCTGCTCCACTCCGATAACGGACAGCGAGAGCGCCGAGATTCACAGTGTCACAGGAAAACTATGTGATACCTCCCGTGTGACACATGCTTTTTCTCTCAGATTCACAAATTTCCCTTTCACTATGCCATTTAGTGATATCACAGTAACAAAAAATTCCAGTAGCCGATAAAAGTGTTGGGGGAATTTTACTACACTTGACACATAGATTTAAATATCACTGCAAAATGTCCATTAAACATACTCCTAGTTAAATATTAATACGTTGCATTAAATTAAAGGGGTCATATGATGCTGTTAAAAAGAACATTATTTTGTGTATTTGGTGTAATGAAATGTGCTTATGGCGTTTAAGGTTAAAAAAAACACATTATTTTCCACATACTGTACATTATTGTTTCTCCTCTATGCCCCGCCTTCTGAAACGCGTAGATTTTTACAAGGCTCATCACTCTGAAAAGCGAGGTGTACTGTGATTGGCCAGCTATCCAGCGCGTTGTGATTGGCCGAATGCCTCAAGCATGTGATGGAAATGTTACGCCTCTTAACATACTGTGATGCCTTGTCTGGCCGGAGCGACGAGGCCTTCTTTCTTTGCGTGAACATCTGGGCGGCGTTATGCGAATCTTCCCACATCGTGATGTAGAGATGTGGGTGTGTGTTAGAACGAGCCGTTTCAGGGGAGCGTGGACGAGTCTCAACTTTTATAAAGAATATCTCTTTGGATTTGAGACTTCAGTCTTTGCAACTTTACAGATCTTCTTTATTCACCAAGAGCTTGTAACACTCCAAAGAGAAAGGAAATTTTGAAATGGCATCATATGACCCCTTTAAAACATTACAAAAAAACCTTCATCTGATTGAATGCTAAATACAGGTGTAAAAAACAAGGGTCCAAAACATTATAAAATTTGCCCAGTTTAACCATACATCAAAAACACATGTGGCATCACCAGACCAAGCGTCAACCTCCCGCTCTCTCTCATGAAGCCAACACAGAAATGACTGACAGTGTCATTTGTCAACTGGCCGCTAGAGACTGGCTGCAAAAGGGAGTCAATCCCATAGACTCCCCATATTAAAATGCCCAACTTTACAGCAGAAAAAACATGTTTACAGCCTGGTTCATTTTGGTAGATTGTTCTGGTAGATTCTGGTCTATATAGAACTGTGAGGGGTATAATTGTTTTTATAACTCATCTGTTTATTATATTAACACTTACATTTCTGCATAATTAAGGGTGAGGCCACTTAATTATGAACTTTGATTATATATGAACTTTATATTAATCAAAGAATTTTAACTAGGTTGTGTGATCACTTATAAAATACTTTCAGTTAAGACAATATGAAAAAAAAAAGTGACGTGACATACAGCCAAGTATGGTGACCCATACTCAGAATTCGTGCTCTGCATTTAACCCATCCAAAGTGCACACACACAGCAGTGAACACACACACCCGAAGCAGTGGGCAGCAATTTATGCTGCGGCACCCGGGGAGCAGTTGGGGGTTCGGTGCCTTGCTCAAGGGCACCTCAGTCATGGTATTACCGGCCCGAGACTCGAACCCACAACCTTAGCGTTAGGAGTCAAACTCTCTAACCATTAGGCCACAACTTACGCATTCCCCATATTCATTATTAACTAAAAATAATAAGAAGAGTAAACAAAATTCTTAGATTTTCCCTTTTCTCTCTCTCTCTCTCGCTCTTCTGTTTATGGATGTTTGATAGGCTTACAAAATAAAAACACAAAAAACATCAATGGAGTAGCTCCAATTGCCTCAGGAAGGAGTTTTGAGGTCAATATGTTCTGATTTGAGTCAGAGTTTTCTGCTTCATTTCTTCATATAATTCATGTTTTCTTTAAACCGAGGGTCTGTGTTGAACAAGACGTGTTTACACAGGTTGTGTCTAGATGAAAACGTCGCTGTAAGAAGACAAACGCATCTGAGACTCGTAAAACTCAACATGTCCATGAAAACATCAAATCCATCTTTTTATGGTTTTTGAGTCCCTTGTGGCTCCATGGTTTCAGCACAATGATTAACGGATCGTTCTTTGAGCTACAGATAAAACAGAAAACATCCCTTCAGTGTGATTAATGCTCTATTGTAATGGCTTGTCTGAAATTGCATCATCCCTGAGCAGTTTGATGTTTAGTCGGCGCATGAGGGACATATTGTCTCTTTAAAGACAACATGAAACCAAATCATAAATTATTTCCATTCTAAATAAACTTCCCCCTTCTTATACCAACTCAATCATCAAAAAAAACAATACAAAAAAAAAAAAGTTAATTTTTCTAATCTTTCATTAAAACATAATGCTTTTCTCTCTCCCAGAAACAACTTTTTTTCTGCTGATTGCCACCAAGGCCATGAGGAAGGAGAACAATAAAATTACCCAATAATATCATAGTCATCTAACAGTGATACTTTCAAATTACAAATTGGTCTACCAGTAATTGTGAAAGCTGTTTTTATGTTGTCTTGCCTTTAAATCACACATACAAAAAAACCTTGTCCTGAAACCAGCCAGACTTTTATAAATGGTATGGTCAGCAGATGCTGTGAGGCTGGGTCAGCTAGATGTACCTTTCATGGCCAGCACATGGTGCTAATTGACGATATAAGGCAAGCGGAGGAGAACGTCTGGCTGGGGGTCACTATGACACTACTCTGTGAAGCTCTAATGAAAGCCGACGCTTTGATTTAACAGCTGATTTTAACCAGACTAAGGACGGTGACTCTGGGGATGATGAGGAGAGCTTGTTTAGCAGCTAACATTAAACAGCCTTCACAAGATTCGGCGATGAACCATCATTTGCAGAATAGAACGCTGCATCCCAATTCACATACTACACCCTAAGTAGTATGTCAGATAAAAATGTGCATCACAAAACACATTTTGTTGAGAAATGTATGCAAAAGTTTTGCCCAGATGGTTTCTTTTTGAGTCGCCTTTTGAGTGAAGGGCATTTAGTTCTTACTGAGTATTTAACCACTAGAAAAGGCTAAAAGCTGGGTCAGTTTGAAATCAAGTGGGAATACAGTGATTTCTGAAACCATGACTGGACTCATCTGTATGAAATTCTCATTGGTCAACAGGGATTGGTTACATCAGCCATTCTTAAGTGATACTCATCCTGTATCGATATTTTCTTACACCTATTTTTATATCAGTTATGTAGTAGCATATTTAAGTGGAAACCGTTAGTTACGTGAGGCCAAAGAACTTCGAATTGAGGATAAACTGAAATTCAGCATTTCAAAATAGATTTGCATTACTTTAAAAAAGCTTACATCCTACTAGCTACATTCTGCCTTAAGAATAAACAATGGTGTGACTAAAGTACAGAGATAGTTACCAACCAGCTAGTAGCTACTCAACCTTTAGTGTTGGACTTCATAAGTAATAACTTAAGAATGGCTGATGTAACCAATCCCTGTTGACCAATGAGAATCTCATATAGATGAGTCCAGTCATGGTTTCAGAAATCACTGTATTCCCACCTGATTTCAAACTGACCCAGCTTTTAGCCTTTTCTAGTGGTTAAATACTCAGACTAAATGCCCTTCACTCAAAAGGCGACTCTCAATTCTCAAAAACGGAATATCAATATTTAAAAAAAAAAAATCATACAAGGTTCATGGCAGTTGTTTCGTTTTGAGTTTATATCCCGACCGCTAGATAGCAGTCTTCATCTCTGAACTTAAACAGTGACAGGGAGTACTAGCATTAGGGCACGTTTGAGGGCAAAAAGAATTTCGAAAAGGCTAAGCGACGGTATACTGTTTTCGAACATTACAACATCCCATACTGCTGGAGGTGTGGTTGTAAACATGTGTCACGCTGCCCGCATGTACCCCCTAAACACAACAACGATGGCGGCTGTGAGAGAAGAACAGTTTCGTAAACATCTGGCAGTAGCATTGATCTATTCAATGGCAAAGAAAAAGAACGAGAACAAGCGACTTAGATGTTATGTGCATCCACTTAACGAAAACAGAAAGAATGATGGCGAGTTTGCCCTTTTTATTCAGCAAATGCAGAGCACAGATGAGTAAGTGCATTTTTCATACTCAGAATGTGCGCCGTGCGGTTTGACGATCTCTTGAAAAGGGTATTGGCATATGTGAAACATGCAAAAACGCACAGGACACCGACTTCCACTACAGAGAGCCTGGCCTTGACACTCCGAGTACTAGCTTGTGGGGCCACGCAACAAAGTGTGGCTGAAACATTCAAGATTGGACCGTACACAGCTCCCAAGACAGTCGCGGAGATGTGTTCTCCTGTCTGACCTCTGTAGATGAGAAACGAACCGGGGAAAAAAATAAAAAAATTGCATGTCAAAGAAGGCCGAGTTCCAGAACACTCCCACCGACTGCGTAATCGCCACGGACCAATTGTAGCTCAAATGTGTTTTAGGAGCCAAAACTAACTCCCCCAGAAAGTTTGCGTTGGTGAGCTGTTTCGTACTACGAAAATGAACATTCGAAACTTCGGCCTGATTTTCTTTGAAATTACGTCATTTCAGTTCATTCTTCAATTTTGTTTGAAGTATATTGGGGCCTTTACATCAAAACTAGGCAAAGTTGTAACCTATGCACAGCTAGTGCAAACTGCTCCAGATGTCTACAAGTGCACTGCAGCAAAAGTTTCCTCAACTACTGGCTGCAGGTTGGAGCGTTACTTTTGCAAACCTTTGCGTTTTTCTCTATGTCCTTGTAAACCCCCAATAAAATCAATGGACTGGCACCATTCCCTGGAATAAACTCCAGGATGAAAGCATCCTAATACTACCCCCTAATACCCCTAATATTGTGACAGTTCTCTCCCACTAAGTCAATAATTAATAAATTGAAATAAAATTAATTTAGATTAATTTAGAATTTAAATAAAATGAATTTAGCTGGGTCTGGAATTTTGTGATGGATAACGGAATTTGTATATTCTGGTGGCAGTTTTGTTTGATATTATAAAATGATCAATAAAATGTGTTTGGAAAGCGGTTATTTAGGGTAGGTTCATTTAATAGCTGGCAGAATAGCTTTATTTTGTTGTAGGATGTTTATTATTCATTATATCCTCTCTACTCTACGTATTCTATTCATCACATTTTGTCAAGCCCAGTTCTTGCTTTTTTTGATGAGCAACGGTGAATGTAACCACAGCTTAAAAGAATGTACTTTCCCTTCATCAGTGGATAACAGCTTTTAGTATTAGTATGCAAATTGGGACACAGCCAAGTTCTTAACACTCTGGAGTTCAAAGTTCTGCCTGAAGAAAAAGACCTAAAAATACAGCAGCTCCAAAAGTCTGAGACCACTAGTGAAAAGGCTTCTGTCTTGCATTCTATTCTAATTGAATACAAATTTTTCTGTTACAAATTGTTTTCAGTGTAACAATTTGAATAAAAAGTTAAAGTCAAAACATGAATGTCTTAGTATTTGGGTTTTTCCCTTTTTGCTTCAATGAAAGCTGCATGAACTTCCTTTTGTCCAAAGGAGTTCACATGATCAGTGCCACAAATTTTCTTATTTGATTAGCACTGAATAGTATTTATTTCATCTTCAAGTTAAGTAACTTTTTTCAGCTTCAACTGAAAATTCCAAAACTTTCTCAGTGTTCTCTCAGACATAGAGCCCACTGTATCTCCCACTTGCTGCAGTGTTTCTCCTCCCCACAATCTCTTCTGTCAGAGACACTGGAAGCAACGGCACAAAGGAAGAAAATGAAACCGTTTTTCTCAATCAGCCTCAGTGTCATATAAGAGAAAATGAAAATAATGCCTTTAAGGTCCAGGGAATAAACAGAGAGTGTGATAGCAATATGAGGCGCACAGCAGTGCTGTCCTCACTGATATTACACACACACCCCTGAGACATCCACTCAAGGCCAGTTTCTTATTACTGCTTTCTCCAAACTATTGGACTGTGTGTGCTGCAGCCTGTTAAGAACAAGCTGTGTGTAATAAAAAAAAGCTGTGTTTCTCTAGATACTTAACCATGTGAGCGAGAGAGAGTGTGTGAGAGAGTAAAAGGGGTGGAGCTAGCTGCTATATTGTGCAGATTTAAAGAAATATAAATTTAATAAAAAAAATTATTACTTTAATACAGAAAAATCTCATTCTAGACGGAATGCAAAAAAATTGCATCCTCATTGTGCATTACAAAAACATATTTACAATTATATTTAAATATAGTAGTAAGGGTTGTACTGCCTTA
Source organism: Cyprinus carpio (assembly GCF_018340385.1). Taxonomy (NCBI): domain Eukaryota; kingdom Metazoa; phylum Chordata; class Actinopteri; order Cypriniformes; family Cyprinidae; genus Cyprinus; species Cyprinus carpio. The sequence continues at coordinate 5,171,912 of NC_056616.1, forward strand.
TGTTCGTATTCATTAAAAAAAATAATAAAGTGTGTGATTTTTGCACATTACAGTAATGAGAATCTGGGGCTGAAATGAACTGTCATGAAAATACTTAATGGTCCTAAAAGATAGTCATGATTTTCTTTATGCTAAATATTCTTTCTATCTTTCTTTCTAAAATATGACATTCAGGAGATTCTATCAATAATATCCAAAGCTCTGTGTCTGTCAGGAATATTGTTGTAGCACACATGACTCAAAAGCTGATATCTCATTGGTCAGAGAGTTTTTCCCCACAATGTGAACTTCTTTCTAAAAAAATATCTAGTGAAATTCCTTTTAAAGGGTCTTCAGATGAGGACAAGGACACTTTAATACCGATTTAGCAGCCTAAATGCTTACCTGTTGTGTTGGAGCACGCTGCTGCATGTAAGGGGGTTGAGAGGGAGCTGCAGACTGATGCTGTGGAGGACTGAAGTATGGGGGCTGACCCTGCTGACAGTAGCCGCCCATTCCCTGTGGCCCATACTGAGCCGGCATCTGCTGAGCAAGACCAGGACAAAAACATGAGACTTGGCACACACTCACAGACAAATATTCTCAAATGCTTCACATGGCATGTCACAGCAGGAAGGACAATTATTATTAATCTGTGAAGTATTTTAAATGGTGATCCGCCCCAGAACATTAACTGACTACTTTACAATGCTAATCCGATCTGAAACTTCTCTGTCTGGGGCGTGACATCTCAAGTCAGGAAAAAAAGATTCTCACAGAGCTGGAACAGGCGGTGTTTGGGACTGACAACCATATTTATCAACAGGTGTGTGTGACTACCAAATTACCCTGTACTACATACAGGACAGAAGCAGATCACATTACATCTGAACAGACAGTCCACTCTTAGGCTACGTTTACGCGACAATGATGTAGTCTAAAATGGAAAAGTTTTTCCCTTACGATTTTAAAAAGTTTCACTTATACACAACAACGTTTTCAAAACGATTCGCATTTACACATATCCATGAAAACAGACAAAAACTCTGTATTACGTATGCCAAGCCAGTAGGTGGCGCCATCACCTTGTTAGTAAACAGTATCTGTAGGGGATTGACGATTATATGTTGTATATGATGCGTCTCCACCTTTGGTTGTAATACTGGTGAAGTAAATCCACACTTTGCTAAAGAAGCGTTAAACAACAACAACAGTACCATGTACTCCGCCATTGTTGTGTATGTTTGTTCGCACTTGCCTTTAAAATCGACATGTACTGCCCATGTCTACACACCTAACACTATGCACGAACATGACATCACCGTTTTCAAAGTTTCCGTATTGGGTGTTTACACAGAAACGATAACGGTGGTGTTTTCAAGAACTTGCACTTTGAAACCCGTTTTCAAAAATATGCATTTTCAGTCCCCAAAATGCCACTGTCATGTAAACGAACAGGTAAAATGCATAAAAAGTTTCCAGTTTTTGGCTGAAAACGTTGTTGTGTAAACAGCCCCTTTTTTGGCATCAAGAGTTCTATTTAAAAAAAAAAGAATTATATTTTAAGAGTGTAGAGCTGTCTATGTACCTTTAAAAAACATATACAAAATGTATGTGCCTTTTGATGATATTCAATATACTGCTCAATGTCTAAAATGTTTTTCACCCTGAGGAACCATCATTTTGACAAAAAAAAGTCACTTCAGCCAATTCAAATTAAAATGTTTAATACTTAAAAAAATTAAATCAAATACAGTATAATTCTAGTTAAAAATAAATCAGGATTTCCATGAACACATCTGAGATGATGCAAACTGATGAATTGACTGAAAACTCTGATTCAGTGACAATGACAGTTTGAAGATGACAGTTTCAAAACATCTGATCACTCATGAGTCATGAGACAAGGAAGTTGACTGTGAATCGAAATGCTGAAATACCGTATATCATGAGCTGCATGTGTGAAAATTAGGAAGACGGTGACGTGTTTCACTCTGAAACCAGCAGTGCACATATTTATGTGCCTGTAAATTGCCAAAATGAAAGCTGGTTTAATGTTAGAAAATGAAGAAATTAAAATGTAATTACTACTATTCTAGTTTTACAGTTGTACTATAAATTAAAATGTAATTGTTTACAATAATAGTATTATTGCATTTTATTTAATTATGATCACAATTTAAAAAATCCATTATTTTACCGTCAGTCTGATGAATTGGTCAAAAAACTATGGAAACTATCAAAATTTCCTCATATTGCAATATCACAGAAAAATAAAATATGACGTCAAGTTTTCCAATAGCATTGAGTTCTACTGTGCAGCACTTTTTATTGTGTCTTTAATGATTTTAATTTTATTCCGTTGTTTTTTTTAGTAACTCCTGCTCCTTTTATTCTTTCAGATATTTGGTCAAATATTTCTCTTTGGATTTTTCCAGCCAGACACGTGTTTAGTCTTGCTTTCCAACCACAATATGCTGCTATTTTCTGTCATTTTTCAGCTTGAGAGAGGTTGACAGCCCTAGCATTAGTGATTGACAGCAAAAAAATATCCCGCTAAGTGCTTACATCAGAAAACAGACATCTATTTGTCCACAGCATTGCTGTTGATACAGCCCATATGAGTTGTGCATCCAGTTGAGAGTAGGTCTACAACTACTAATTGATAATAAAAGATAATTTTAAAAAAATCAACAACAAATTTGGCAGTCTGTGTCTGCTGAAAAAAATCCACCAGTCATGTAATTTCACAATGGCGAATCATTATTCATCATTCATGTGTACAAAATGAATTATAAAAAATAGCATAGGATATTCAGAATGTTTGAAATTTAGCACTTCAAACAAAGGTAGTTTACTTTCCCAGTTAGGAGCTTTGACTAAATATGTATTTTGTTAAAATATTTTTAGACACTGAATGCAGGTTTAAAATTCAACACGTAACACGTAATTGTGTTTTTACGAGAGCAGTCACTGTAAAGGATTATGGGAACGAGTGTGCTCCAGTTAACATTTAGTCTGTACTTTCATTTTTGTTTATTATAATATTTAATTTAGTAATATTAATATCTCCTTTAAATGTTAAGTAATCCTTAGTTTTTTGGTTTAGAATATAATTTTTATGTTTGAACCCTTTTTCCCACATTTGTAGCATTATTTGTATAGTATAGCAGTATTTGCCAAGCTTTTTTTTTTCATAAATAATACATAAACATTTATTTATTTATTTGAATTTTTAATTAGTAGGTTTTGGGATTTTTCATTAAATTAATCGACAGTCCAAGTTGAGAGTCACTTGTTGTCAGTCTGTTTTAAAACTAAACCGTGTCTCTGAACACATTCATATTTAGCACTCCAAACAGGACTGACAACTGTATTCTGCTGCAGTGTGAACGTAGCCAGTGAGGGATGATGGGAGACATCTGATCACTGAGGGTCCCCGTGGGTGTGTTAGTGCTTTAGTAATCCACAACTGTTCCCCCTCCTCTGATTCACGGCAAGCTGTTATTGTGACGCTCTTATGTAAGAGCTTTTCAAGGCAACAGCTGCCATTGGCACGCTGTCCTCCCATCTGAGCCCCCCGTTACCCACTCCCTTCATCCGCTGTAATTCTCATTTGTCATTCATACCAAACAGAAAACAAATCCACGAACCATGATGATGTGTTTTTCCTGCTCATCTCTCTAATACATGCAGAAGTATGTCAGCGACGGTACGTGCACATACACTCACGAGGCTCAGATGGGAATTGTATTGAGAGCTGTGTTCTCTGAGCTTCTTTAATGAGGAAACGTAAGTCAAGCAAGGACAAACCCTAATCTACACTGCAAAAATAATTTCCTCAATCAGTTTTCCATTAGAAAGTAAGTCGAAACCATAGCCTTGTGGGCAGCAATGCCTTGGGTGACCCGAGTTTGAGTCCCAGCTTGAGGTCCTCTCCCAGTCCTGCTCCCTTTTCTCTTTTCCTGTTGCATCCTGTCTCTCTTTCCACAGTCAAAGTCCAATAAACATATATACACACACACTAGGGCTGTGTATCGGCAAAAATCTGCCGATAACAAACAGTTGTGATATACTGCAATACTGTAAGCAATATATGTATATATATTAGGGCTGTGTATCGGCAAAAATCTGCCGATACGATACGTATCACAGTACAGGGGTTGCGATACGATTAGTTGTGATATACTGCAATACTGTAAGCAAGGTGATATGTCTTATATTAGGAATAGGATATAATTTAGAAAAGCTGTCATTAAGAACGCTTCAACATATGCAAACCTTAAAAATTTTTTTTTTACCAGAATACAGTAAAAGTGTGCTTCATGAAATACATCATATCAAAGTCTAGTTATGAACGTTAAGGATACAAGATTTGTAGCTGTTTCAGTCGTTTAAAACACATCCTCAATTATCTAATTATGTGCGGCTTGAACATGGTGTCCGTCAAAAATAGACTAGGCACCCATCTTTAGCTAGGGTGACCATATTTTAGTTTTCCAAAAAGAGGACAGTGGGTGCGGACGGGTGGGGGGCTGGGGTGTGGTTGTTTGGTGGTTAAAGTAATGCCGAAAGTGCCCAAAGTAGCGCAATCTCAAATACCAAAACTCAAAATATGTAATTCCCATACCTAATATACATATTTTACAGTCACTGTTATGCATATTTATCATAAACAGAGCTAAAAAGCTTCCAACCAGTGGCCGTCCTTCACAAAACTTAATATCTATTTTATCATAGGTAGAATGCTTGTTTCAATACAAGCATTTCATTCAAATGTAATTCATGCAACATTTCAAACCTTTAACCCATGGGGGAAAATCAAGGCATGGCAACAGTTTAAAAGTAGCCCAATAACACTGAGTAGAAAAAAAAAAAAAAAAAAAAACACGGACTTGACAACTCTGCATCCAATACAAGCTGCAGGAGGTAGATTTGACTGATCACGAGTTGAGAGGAGAGATGGATGACAGACCATGCTGGAGGATTTGCTGCTCAACAGATCCTGAGCTCAATGACAAATATATGATCTTCCTTTACACAGAGTGTGCGTGATTGCGAAATCGAAAGTGAAAGTGAACAGCAAGCACTCATTCAAAAGAGATTAACTATCGTTGGATCATCAGGATGAAATGAGAGGTAGAGTTGAGTGAAATCAGCATAGCAGTGATGTGAAAAGCCATGTTTCTGAATGACAGAACCTAGTGATGCCATGTAGACAAAGAAGAGAAGTGGTCCAAGAACTGAGCCCTGAGGCACCCCAGGACTTAGATGTTGCAACTTGGACACCTCATCTCTCCAAGATTCCTTGAAGGACCTATCTGAGAGGTAAGACTCAAACCACTGGAGTGCGGTTCCTGAGATGCCCTTTGCCAGTAGGGCTGACTGGAGAATCTGGTGGTTAACCATGTCAAAAGCAGCATACAGATCCAGCAAGATCCACTCTTGCCAGTCTTAGGGCTTCAACAACTGACAGCGATGCCGTTTCGGTTGAATGTAAACTTCTAAAACCAGACTAGTTGTTGTCGAGGAGGTTGTTCTGTATGAGAAATACATATACATATATGAACACCATATATATATATATATATATATATACATATATAAATATATATATATATATATACATAAAAATATAAACACAATAACCTCAAAAATTATTATAACATTAAACAAAAAAAATAATTAGACAAAACTACAGAATGTCACATTTTATTATTGGGTGATTCAACACAAAGATGTTTTACCAGCTAAGAAGATCAGCACTTTTAGAGTTTCATCTCCCTATCTGATGTGAGTATATTGGAACAGTTGCCTGATGGGTTTTTCTAAGTGTTCAGCTGTGTCCTGTTGCATTAATTCTTCAGATATTAAAAGCAGGGAATGTGTCTTATAAGTTATATCCATTGCTTCTGCATTCTAAGTCACACAAACCAGGATGAAGATGAGAAAGCCGACTCTGAAAGAAAAGCAAGCAATTTGGATGCTAAAAGAAAAGAAGAAGTCAATTAGAACTAAAGGAAAAACAAAGGGCATGGAGAAATCAAGAGTTTGCAAACTACTGGCGACATCAGCAACCAACGACAACCTGATCGGCTGAGAAAAACAACAGTAGTTGATCACAGACAAACCATAAAAGCTGTGAAAATGAACCCTAAAACACATGTCTGTAAAATCACCAACAACCTCAAGAAAGCTGGGCTGATGCTCTGTCAATCTACAGTCCACAGGAGAATTTGACACAGAATTACAGAAGCTACACAGCAAGACGCAAACCTCTGATCAGCACCAAAAATAGAAAGGCAAGATTCATCACAAATGTGAGCCAGTAGAGTTGATGGACCGATGAGACAAAGATTAACCTTTATCTAAGTGACTGGAAAGCAAAAGTGTGGAGAAAAAAGGGAACTGCAAATGATCCTAAGCATACAACCTCATCGTTAAAGCTTGGTAGAGGTGGTGTCATGGTATGGGCATGCATGGCTGTCTCTAGAACAGCACCTCTTAATTTTAATGATGACTTAATGTATGATGGCAGTAGCAGAATGAATTTGGAAGGGTACAAAATCATCTTGGCCACCAATATTCAAGAAAATGCCACCAAACTCATTAGAAAGCACTTCATACTGCATCAGGACAATGACCCAAAACATCCTGCCAGTTCAGTCAAGGACTTTATCAGGGCAAAGAAATGTAAAGTCTTAGATTGCCCAAATCAATCTCCAGATTTAAATCCGATTTAACATTAATTTCACCAGCTGAAGAGGAGACTAAAGACAGAAACTCCTCAAAACAAGCAACAGTTGGAATTGGCTGTACATTTTAAAGCATAAAAAGCATTTCAAAGCATAAGACCAAGAGTCCGGTGATGTCTATGGGTTGCAGACTCAATGCTCTGATTGCATGAAAGGGATCTGCACCTAAATATTAGCTTTTAATCTTTTACATCTGCCTGTTTCAATACTTATGCGCACATCAAATAGTGGGATGAACTCTAAAAGTGCTGTCCTTTGTATTTGGTAAAACATGTATGTGTTGAAAGACCTAATAATAAAATGTGACATTCTGTAGTTTTGTCACATAATCATCTTTTAATCATATTTACAAATGTCTTGACTCCACAGCAGAGAAAGCAATTTTGTCATTACTGTTCCAATACTTATGGAGGGCACTGTATATATATATATATATATATATATATATATATATATATTTTAATATCATGTTGAAATGTGAAATATATTTTGAGAACAGTTGAGCATAATATTTTTGTGGAAACTGAGATGCACTGTCATTCAAACGTTTGTGGTAAGATTTTTTAAATAAATGATCAAAAGTAGTAGTAAGAACATTCATAACACTACAAATGATTTCTATTTCAAATAAAGGCTCTTATTTTTATTTTATTTTTTTAATTCAAATAATCCTGAAAAAAAAACTGTATCATGGTTTTGACACAACCATTCTCAACATATAACAAACGGTTATTTTTTTATTAGCTTTTTACTTGTAATAATATTTCACAATATTACTGTTTTTTTTCTGTATCATTTAAATAGGATAATAGGAAATGTTCTCATCAAATCAGAATATCAGCATATTAAAATTATTTATGAAGGATCATGTGTGACACTGCCATCACAGATATATATACACACACACACTATTGATAGATTGAGATTTATCCAGTAATTTATTTGTGTTTTAATTTGTTTCTAGGAAAATTATCTAAACAAGACTAAGATACTAAGAAAAAAATGTGCAGTGTAGGCCTAACTAATACACGGTAAATATTCTGACCCCTTCCTTCCGGATTTGAAACCATCTGTAGAGCATTTGGGGGGAATGTAAAAGGATAACTGCTGTGCATTTCCAGTCTTTCCATCACTGAAATAACAAAAAGGGATTTAAGAGGACAGCGCACAATTGCTTCAAAATCCCACAAAGAGATTGTGTCCAATCACAAACGGCACATTTAATCTTTTTCTCTGCCATGTATTGTGCTTGTCAGAAGCATGGACAGCAGGGCAGGTGAGAGGCGGTCAGATGGTCAGCGGCAGTTCCTCGGGGGGGTTGATGGCTTCTGCTGATTGTGTTGTGATAGGGCCTGTCCTCTTTCAGAACCTTCAAAACACCAGACAGGACCTGCGGCCCCCTGCCACGTACCTGATCCGCAACCACCTGAGCTCACACACGCTCATTAAACACACCTAATGCCATCAAAGAGCAAACACAGAGGTAAAATGCAGGAGTAAATTTGTTTGATGCCATAAGTGGAGAAGAAATTCACATTTAAAGGTGCATTCAGTAGTTAATGTGCTAATTTAAAAAGTTTTATGCTTTAAGAAATAGTGCTTTTGGTGTACACTCACATGAGATTGATACAGTACCTCTAACAGTCGATAAAAAGTGTTTTAATTATGTATGGTGTAGTTAACCCCCTTAATGCATTTGGCCTTGCTGAAATGACATGACATTGGAAAGATCGTCATTAGCTCTCATCTATTGTCACCTCTGTAGATACACTAGTGGCGTAGTGTTGTTTGGTGATGCAAAGAATGAAAATTAGACAATGGACTATGTAGACTTTTTATTGTTCTTCATCAGCAGAAACAACAGGAGAATCAGTAGCTGTATGGCCGAAGAAGAAGAAAAGGCCTGAATACAGAAAAAGACAAAAAAAAAAAAAAACTAGCTTAAATGCTGGTATGACATACACAAGGCAGAAAAAAAAGATAATGGAGAAAACACTTAGTAGCGATACCCAAGTGGCTACTGTTTTGATAGGTAAGGGAATAAATTACTGAGTTGAGCACTAATCTAAAACTGTGTAATATCAGTGTAATTTACATAAAAATCAGGGGTGTACAGTGTTTAACAACTCTGTGGTATCCGTACTAGCAGTGATGCTAATGCTAACAATAGAATTACTGAATGCACCTTTTAAAAAACAGTAAGTGATTTGGCTCAAACACATTATTTGTTATGCTGGTTGAAAGTCTTTCCACATCCCGATGATATAAATTTCCGCCGATGCGCGTTCATGTGTTTTGAAGGAGGCATGGCTCGTGGGACCATAACATTTTCGTCCAATCATATCACTCTATCTGAGGGCTATAGGCTGTGACCTGCCTGTCAACGTATGTATTTGCATACCTCTGTGCAACATGTTTACTCAGACATGGTATGTCATCAGCGCACTCCATTACATTATTCGGACTAAGCGAGAATGGAAGGCATTTTTATTGTAATATTGTGTGCTTTGTACTGTAAAATTTTCTCACCAGTGAATGAGGCATGAGGTAATCTAACAGCACTGCATTCAACCCTCCACCAACTCTGTTTCTTAAATTTCCGCCGATGCGCATTCATTTGCATTGAAGGAGGAAACGTATTCTATAGAGGGAAGGAGGAAGGACAGGGATTTGCAGGGAGGGTGGAAGCTTATGCTTTCAGAGCTAGCTTGCAATTGCTAGCCTCTCTGAAATAGCCTACCTTACCTTTAAGATAGTAAATACACCATACCTGCAAACTCTTGACTCATCAGTTGAAATAATTTTAACTACGAATGTTTATGCAGCAACATTCTACTGTCCATAGTTACATACTAAAATGGCTGTTAAAGGGGTCATTTGATGTGATTTCAAGTTTTCCTTTCTCTTTGGAGTGTTACAAGCTCTTGGTGCATAAAGAAGATCTGTAAAGTTGCAAAGACTAAAGTAACAAAAAAAAAAACATATCCTTTATAAAAGTTAAGACTCGTCCACGCACTCCTGAAATGCCTCGTTTAAACAAGCCCCCACATGTCTACGTCACGATGTGGGAAGATTTGCATAACGCCGCCCAAATGTTCACACAAAGAAAGACGACGTAACCTTTGATTCTTGCTGTTGCCACCGCCGCCATGTCGTGGAGACGCTGTTTCATTGTGAAAGCGAAAATTGTTTGGCCTTCCAAAAGAGGACCCAACTAGAAATCAGTGGTTAAGTTGTATTTACAACACTGTTCCAGAACAGTTCAACCCAAATATTCAGATGTGTGCAGCACATTTTATGGAGGACTGTTTCCTGATCCTGGGAGAGAAGACTACAATGCCGGCTGTTCTGACTCACAGTACTCATGAGTATGTTTACATATGTAAAGGATTTGCCACTGATGATTCAAACGTGAGTTTTGAGCAGTGTGGAGCAGCGGTTCTCAATTACAGTCCTCGCACTCCCCTGCTCTGCACATTTTGTATGTTTCTCTTATAGCTTCAGATGTTTGTTCTATTCGAACACAAGTGCCCTGGGAAGTGGACATCACAGGATATACAGCCATGATTCCAGTTAGAAGCGAACGTTTATGTTCCATTCAAAGTGCACTGAAGTGTGCGAGACGTGAATTTAAATTGTATTTATTTACAGAGGTATATGATATAGCACAAATCCGTGAATAAATATTCCGAAGTGAAGTAAACTTCAACAGATTTCCCAAAGAGTGACATGCAAAATATTCAGACCTGGGGGGTGCAAGGACTGGAATTGAGAACTGCTGGTGTAGAGTAGTGCTTGTTGTTTGTCGTTTCTCCGATCAAAATGCAGACATGTTTTTATGTTTACGCAGCACGGCGCGATGCAACGCGCATCGTTAAAAGTCATTATAATCAGTAATTATGTCCCCACTGGATGCAGCAAATGCCTTGCCTGTAAACAGCATCACAGTTATTGTCTTGTCACGCCAGTGTTTTGACCGGGACATGCATCACAGTATGGCAAGGGGCGTAACATTTCCATAACACGCTTGAGATATTCGGCCAATTACCACGATGATAGCTGGCCAATCAGAGCACACCTTGCTTTTCAGAATGACGAGCTTTGTAAAAAACGATGCGTTTCAGAAAGACGGGGCATAGAGGAGAAACAATAATGTACAGTATGTGGAAAATAATGTGTTTTTTAACCTTAAACTGCATAAACACATTTCATTACACCAAATACACAAAATAATGTTCTTTTTAGCAACATCATATGACCCCTTTAAAACAGTACAGTTAATAGTACAAATAGTACAGTTTTTGACAAAAGTTTAAAAAACATTGCTAAAACTCAACTTTCAGCCTAATAAATGATGTATGTATATGTAGCAAATTAGCTCAAAAAGTAAAGGTATATAAATAATTAATTATGATTAATTACAATTATTTATATGAACTGCCAGTAGTAACTGTAGCAGAATTAAATTGTCATCAACTAATCTGTTCGTCCAGCGAACATTCAGTGTAAGTTCATATGAACTCTAAGAAAGGATATTTTCGTGGCCACAGAATTAATGCATCAGAGCATGTAGCTGGATCAGAATCGCAAAGGGACATTATTCACAAGCAGTGACAGAATCAGAAATTCATGTAATTCATACACAAAAGTTTTATTTAACTAAACGCTAACACATAATTAGTCGAAAAAAACAAACAAATAAACATACACTCACGTGTACATAAAAAGGGGAGCTAAAGTGGATGACTGAAGCCATTAGAGAAACCGGAGAATGCGGTTATGGAAAATGAGTCAGAAGCCCCCGTGCTTAAAACCATCAGTGCCGTTTTACAGTGGGGTCTACAGCTTATACTAAACCTCTGTTTCGTTTAGTTAAATGTATGATACTTGCATTGCCTTGGTCGTTGAACAAGTGTCCAGATGCAGTCTCAGATGAAAGTTTTGATGGTTTGAAGGTTTGGTGGTGTTGGAGTTCTTCATGTTCTTCCGGGTTTCAAGGGTGATAAACTCAAAACAATGTTATTCTGGCTCGGTGGTGATTGGGAGAGTTTTCTCCCAGATGAAGGTGATGAGAGAAGAGCACAGAGCTCGAGAGACGACAGCTGGAATCTGAGGATTTTTGGAAAATCATGAAAACATGAGGCCAGAGCCTGGCACAAAACTTTGGGGTCCAGAAAAAAAAATTCTAGCTCAGCATCCTCATTTTCTCAGAATCTAAAAGAACTTTAGACAGAGCTGTGTTGAGGCCTCTGGGACTTAGCAACCAGAAGATGGGAAGGTGATAAGAGACGAGTGAAGAGACTAAAAAACTGAGAAGGGTCACTGAAGTGAGTCCTTTTAAGTTCTGTGGAGGTCACACCTCTCGGGGGTCAAAGAGGCAATAGTGACTTGCACTTCTGGAGGGAAAGTTTACCACTCTTTGTCTCCGAACATGGTCATTTGCATATGTAACTGGATTGGATGTTGATGCAAAGACTACTAAAGATTCGGAGAACACTAATATGTTGCATAGGTATAAACATATAATAAACACTCTCAATTAGATCATCCAAAGACGAAATACATAGAGACCAAACATGGTGCAGGTGAGTTTACATTAATCTATCATAAGCATGCATAAAACAGTATATACACAATACCATATACAAGGAGGTAGTAATCATACCCAAAGACCTGGGTATATGCATGATAGGAAAGTCAGAGAAAAAATTGTCTATGAATTAATGAAAGACGTAATTTGCTATAGCAGTATGTGTCTGTTTTAGAGAGAACTGAGTAGGGAGGAAGATTCTCTCTACATACTTTTAGGTTGTAAAGTTGATCTGATCTTGCTGAGGTGTCCTGGCCTGGAGATCGTTCACAGACATACAGGCACCGAGTCTGGTGTTGGGTGAGGGGTCTGTGATTGTTTGTTAATCTAATAAATAACTGATTTGTTAAATCTAATGAACAATTGTGTCTGATTGGTCCAGATGCTACATACAGTATATTATAGGCTATAACTGGTCTGAACAAAAATGGCAGATGGCTGAACATAAATGCTAACTCACTTCCTGACGAAAGTGAAAAACGCAGAATGAAGTTCTTCGGATTTCAATGCCAGAATGGAGAATTTTGTTGATAAATTAATTCTTTATAAGTATATTTAACATTGTGTTTTTTTCCTCTGCCTAAAAATGTTGCTTTCCCCTGGGTTTTAAGCTTTGTCTTCTTCTATTTTTTTTTAATGTTATGTGACCAAAACAGAGGTAGCCAGAAGATCAATAGAAATAACACAGCAGGATTCCCTTGGTATCAGACCAGATGAAACATCCAATTTCAGGTAGGGCTGTAAAAATCCTCTGGTCATCTAAGGTCTCCTGGTAAATATAAGTCATTATAGGGTCACTCTCGACTGAGATTGGCAACAACTAACAGCTGCAGAAATACACCGCACAGCCCTTCAGGTTAGAGATTACCCCAAAACTCTCTCCTGTAATGATCTCATTATGTGCTGGCCGCATTCAGTGATGTCTTTCTTGATTAGTGCCTCTCCTACATTCCACCGTGCCAGGAGGAGATTGCTGATTCTGATCTTCCTTTCTAAAAAGGTCACGTTCGTACCCTGGGGCAATCACAGGAGGAAACTGCACACGACTGCTGTCCTGCTGATCTCGTGTCAGTATAGCTGACCAAAGATCAGTGTAATGGATCTGGAGGTAATGAAAAGTAAGTTGCTGATGGCTGAAATAGCAGTTTGTGTTTCTAAGGTCCAAAACACACTTAAGTTTGTGAACCCAAACGCTTCCAGCCACGCAGACTCGATTTCGATTTCACGTGTCACTGTTTTCTAAAATGTGTCAGAACAAGGAGGTCTACAACAACTGGAGAAGTCTGTCTTTTAGCAATCCCATTTATCTCACTGGTAGTTCCTCAGCTAGCACAGTAGTTAAACTGCTAACATTTTAACAACTAGCTACGTAAATCATAGCACAATTTTTCATTTAAATAATACTGATTAGCAAAAATCTGTGACCAATTTTTGTGAAATCTGCATTTAAAAATCTCCTGACCTCAAAAAAACTGATTCCAGATTGTGTGGATTCTAAAGAAATGACTAGATTTCACCTGCAAAGATTCACACACACAAACAAAGGTAAATTCATTCAAATGGTTTGCAAGTCATTTCAACCAAATTATTAAAACAATCACCTCTAAAGAGCCATTTGTACATAAAATGGACTATGCTGGTTGTGCTATAAATTTATGAATGCAGCCTGTGTAGACTACACAATAAAAAATGTGTTGCTTTGATTTAATTTGAGGTTTCTAGTCTTTTTATCTCAGTACATTTGTATCTGACTGCAACCTTAAAGATGAATTCTTTTGGCATGTCATTATAGATTCATCAGCTGGCCAATCGTTCACACCTGCGTTTACATGAAGTATGTTTCTAGCCTGAGTCTTCATATTTTGTCGAAGATACACAGAAGCGACACTCAGTCCAATATGCTATGTTAATATGAAGGAATTTTCCATATTGACTTTTCACCATATAATACTTGTATTTTGAATCAACGTATAGCTTTGTATTGTGTTTTAGGGTTGAAGGAAAATGTACTGGTAATTTTCTGCCGGGACATTATCCAATAACAGTGTAGGTTAGATTAAAGACAATATTGAAACTGCACATGCATTGAATTTAACCTAGGCAATGTGGTAAAAAGTGAAACATGTTTGGTTACAGTACTACTGGCTTAATTTTCTTTTGTCCCACCCATGCAGGCCTTGGTTTCATCAGGAGAACAGTTATTTCAGAGGCAGTGGCACTGAACTTAACACAGTCCAGCTTTCGAGTCTAAATTTAGTACGGCAGTCTGTACCCAGAATAGGACAGCCCAGCCCAACCAGACTGCCTGCCAAGCTCTTCTGACAGACATGCGGCGCATTAGACTGTCAACATCTCTGGTGCACTGGGAGTACTGTCGCTCCACGCTGACAGGCACAACAGAGTCGTTCCTTCTGCACTACACTCTGTGTTCCCCCTCGGGCTGTCACTGTTCAGACCACCGGCATGTGGGACACTTCAGTTTCTTGTGGACTCAACAGTATGAAGAGCACCGCTGCTATCTCTGTTTGAGAGCTATGAGTCAGTGTTGCTAATTCTGATAGTCTAGATGTGCTTAGAAGGTAGATATCGTAGCAGGCTAGTCCCCCATGTGGCAGCCAGCTGGGGTGGGTAAAAACATTCTGCCATGGTAAAAAGTGAGCACTTCCATCAGACAAGTAACATAACTAGGCCCACACACATTTTTTTAGTGCCGAATATATGAGGAAAATGTGTGGAATTCTGCAAAATAGATTTAAAAGTGTGGAGATGTGTTAAATGGAGCTGTGAACATAACACTTTTTGGTATCTGAAGGCAAATTCAGATTTCTTTAAAGCCCCCATATCAAAATTTAGGGCTGGGCGATAATTCGATAACGGTAATTATCGCGATATGATTTTCCTCAATAAAACGATATGAAGATTTCGATAATTGTTCGATATAATGTTTATGCGACAAAAGCGTAATGAAAAAGAACGATTCATTTACATCGCGCCACACGGACCGTTTATCTGCTCTAATTAAAGTTTAAATGGCCGGAGCAAGCTCACTAGAGCAGATGCATTTTCTTCAGTCACGCGAGCATTAAGCAGCGCTGTGAGATCCAGTGTGAAGCGCTTGAATTCAGCGATGAACACAAATGACTCTGTGATTTAAACTAGTTTAAAGCCAATCATGAGAAACACTAGCAGCTTTTCCACTGTCGGGCCAGTGCGAGCCAGTGCTTTAAATGGGCCTTTGTTCATAACCACTCCTCTAGCCCCAGCTGGCCCGCTTTGGCCCAAGGTTTTCGTCGGGACAAAAAACCCGGGTCGTTGGCCCCGAGGAAGCACCGACGAGGCACGATCAAGCTCCAGAAGCGACAGTGGAAACACGACTGGCCCTGGATTTACTGTAGTAACACTCACTGCAACATGGTATTATGGCAGAAATTTGGGATATTCACACTGAATTTTATTAAAGTAGTAATGGTATATAATTGTAGTATTTGTGATTAAGCTATAGCATGTGTGCATTTTTACTGATTGGTTTCAGACTACTGTTTTTCATACAAATAGGCTACCTAAAAACCATATGGTAATATTATTTATTTACAAAAATATTCCACCTAACTCAAACTACTATCAAATGTGCATTTCTAAGAGACAAAAAGTGATATTATTATTATTAATATTATCAGGCAACCCAAACCTGTTTCTTGATTTGAAACAATATCAGTCATTAGAACATGCAGAAACTAAGAAATTAATTTTTCTATTTAGATATTTATTTTGCTAAGGAGAATAAATGGTCTGGTTTCTACAACTTTCACTTTGGAGCAAAAATCTGGCTTTAAACTTGAAAGAAATAAAGATCTGACATTTATAGTGATACTTATCGATATTGACTGATATAAAAAAAAAATAACTGTGACAATTTTTTTTTTTCAGAAGTATCTTTCCTATTCATTTTTCCCATAGGAGTTTTTGGAAGTCTTTGTTAAAGAGTTATAAGCCAACCCACCAACCACATGGTTAATCACAACATCACCAACTTTGATTTGAAGCAAAAAAGTTTAAAATCAGTATAAGGCTGTGTATTTAATGGCTTTAATGCAGGAAATAAAAACAATCCCATGAAACACTACAAATGATAATTTAATTAACTAGGGATGCACCGGTTGACCGGCCATAAATCGGAACCGGCCGGTTTTTGCTTAAAATACGCGATCGGCAATCGGACGGTTTTTGGTCTTTTTTCGCCGGTTTTTCCGGAAGTGCGCCCGCGTACACAGACTACAACGTATAATCATTCGCAATCATGTCATTTGTGTTCTAAATAGGATTTTTTTTTTGAAAAGCCAGAAGTAAACGTCAGTTCTGTATAGGATGATTATTTTTATTTTACCTTCAAATTACATCGACTTAATTTGATTTAAAAATCACCTGCTGTATCACACGGGAAAAAAGTTTTATTCATCCAATTAAACTATTTTAGGGTAATGATTCACATCTATATTTTTTAACTTGAGACAATTGGCTCAAGTAAAAAAAAAAGATGTAAAACAACACCATATTTCTTTTTTTAATTTAATTGGATGAATGAAACACTTTGCATCTTTGTTTTATTTGCACCAACATTATTTGAATTTAACATATTGGAATAATTTATTTATATAGCATACTTTTATTTAGTCTCACTGGCAAAGACCTTTTTTTATTTAAAACCAAATTTAAAAACTAAAACAAATACGGAATGCTGATTAAGAAACATCTTATTGAATGTGTGTTGATTGTGGATTTTAGAACTATGCAGTTGTTGCCTTTAATTTCACATGTACAGTTACAGTTACAGTTACTCTTTTCAATTAAGGCCAGTTCTATGTAGTTTCAACCCAATTCAGAAACAAAAGCTTTGTATTAAATGTAGGCTACTTACTGAGCAGTTACTGCCGTTAATTTCAGATGGTTACGGTTTTCAATAGCCAAAAGCCAGTTTGGCCTATTAAATACAAAATAAACATCTTGTTTATGCACACTTTCCTTTCTTGTAAAAAATAAAAAAGAAAAAAAAAATCGGAAATCGGTAACCGAATCGGCCAGTTTGCTTGAAAAAAATCGGTATCGGAATCGGCCATGAAAAATCATGATCGGTGCATCCCTAGAATTAACCTAAAAAAAGGACAAATAAATATAAAACTGTTCAAAGCATGTTTACTGTATAAACATATTTTACGTTTTGTACAAAATGTATAGACAAATATTTAAGCAGTTTGAGAGCAAAGGGAAGCTGACTATAAAGTCATTCACAGTTCTTCAAGGGAGTAGGCAGACATTAAGCAGTTAATTTGGTGTGATTTTCTTGTTTTGATTCTCTGATTGGGGGAAATTTGGATATTTGTGTCTTTAATATTTG
This sequence comes from Cyprinus carpio, assembly GCF_018340385.1. Classification (NCBI taxonomy): domain Eukaryota; kingdom Metazoa; phylum Chordata; class Actinopteri; order Cypriniformes; family Cyprinidae; genus Cyprinus; species Cyprinus carpio. The sequence goes on from NC_056616.1 coordinate 5,189,628, forward strand.
TGTTATGTATGTAGTAACTATTTTATAAAGCAAGAAAACACTCTGCAATAATGAAATTTGACTACTATCAACAACTATCAATTAAAAATTTGCAGCTCACAGTAGGTCTGTCTTTAAACATTTGTTGTAGTTTAAAAATCTCTTCCCTATGGATAAAATTAATGGAATTTCTTAGGGATGCACCAAATGTTGGCAGACCGAAATTGTTCGGCCGAAAATAGTAAAAAAGACTGAATAAACTGTACCGAACAATGACGTGACATGATCAAACAGAGGCACGCACTAATGCAGCAAACATGTCGGCAGTGTGGAAGCTTTTAAAATTGTCAGAGAAAGATGCAAAAATCATAACAAGCACCGACAGCAAGAGACTGCTTAGTGCTGCATCTTATGTCTCCAATGAGAAGAGGAAGAGGTGGTTGATGCTGGTTAACTGTATGATGATTGAAATCGAGAAATGGCCTTAAACAATTTAATAAAACTGCAGAACGTTATGTTTTCTAATACATGCAAACAGCATTACTCGTCAGTTGCTTAGTAATTTTTATGAATTTTTACAAAGCATGGATGTGACATTGTGATACGTGCAACAAACATCTTCCCAAGTGGGATCTAAAATATTTTCTAATGTTTTAAAATAATTCTCTTTATTTATTTATTTGTACAGCAAAAAATACATGCCTGAATCAAGAAAGGGGTCTCAAAAATTACTAATAAATATATATATATATATATATATATATATATATATATACACACACACACACTTATGTTTTTTTTACGAACTTATTAATCTTAAGTTAAGTTGTGCTAATGTCTGCTAGAATGTTAAAAATGTTCAGTGTTAATTTATGCAATGGTGAAAAAAACTGGCAAAAAAAAAAAAAATCGAAAAACCGTGTACAGTATTTGGCCTTCGGCCCAGTGTTTAATTTTGTTTGGCTTCGGCCAAGACATTTCATTTCGGTGCATCCCTAGAATTTCTACTTCTGGAACCTGGCTGTTGCTATCTATAAGAACATGCCTCCCACTAATATAAAAAAAAAATCATAGGTTAAAGAATGTGACGTAAATTAAAGTCGAAATGTGATGTAAATTAATATCACCCCTAACTTCCTGTTTCAATAGAAAATCACAGGACTGAAAACTGCGTCCATCAAGCAATTTTTATGGGGTCTTTAATAAACGAACATCCAAGGGGCACATTAGAAGTGTAGATGTATGTGAATTCTGTGAAATCTGTGGCACATTCAGTAGAATTTAGCACAAGCCTGGTTATAAGTGATTTATTGTGCATTTAAAAATGATAACAAAGACTCTTTCACATGATTCATTTTAACATTTCCCAATGCACTGAGCTCTACAGACTGAAGCGTTAAGCACATGACATTACGAGGGTGGTGCCTGGCTAAAAACCAAAATTTGGCTGCTTTCCTGCTATCAACCACGTAAAATTGCCTTTCCATGTTGGTATCTGCAAAGCTTTTCACATGGAAATCAAAGCTGCATGTGACACTTCCATTTGAAGGGGACTTTTTCTGCAACACTTAAAATTATTAGCTCTACCTGTTGATGAGGGTACTGCATCCCTCCCATGCCCACTTGGCCACGGCCCTGCATTCCCATTGGGTATCGGTGAGGAGTGGGTGATCCGTATGCCTGCCCTGGGTATGTTCCGCCCGACTGAGAGTAGGGACTGTTGCCCATCGCATACATCTGAGAACGCTTCATGGCCATAGGGTCCATGGGTGCCACCTGTTGAGAGGAGTATCAACATGTTAGCATAAAGAACAGCAATAGCGGTGATTTCCAATGTATGGCAGTCGGTGTATGAACACATTCATACGACTATTATGCCTGAGCAGACTGGAATACAAATAGCAATCATAAGGTTGAGCGGTTCAGTAAATGGAGAGATTCAGGGCAACGTGCCATCGACTGATATGGGGGGGGGGGGCAGGTTTTCAGTTTTTCTCTCAAGTGTCTCATCTTTGCCAGAAAGACTGAGAGCCATCCAAGCTAATCTTCTCATGTCACTGCCAAATTCAGGCCAATTGAAGCAGCACTTACAGAAAATGTGACCAATCCTAGAAAGCCACTAAAAACAAAAAAAATAAACATCATAAGCCACACCAGACATCCCAGATTTCTCTCCCTCCCCCACACACACACACACACACACACACACACATTTTCTCTGACTAGACAACTATATTGTTAAATGAGAGTTTAGAGCAAAAAGAGTTTGTCTACCATTAGCCCATGACAAAATAAATTGTAACATAACATTAATTTAACATTACATTACAACCCAATCAACAAACAAATTCATCAATCACGAGTCTACCTACTTTTATAAGCATAAACCATTTCCACCTATAATTTATTCCTAACACTCTTCGTTGATGCACTATGATCAAGTCCATTATTTAATCACCAATTAGGTATGCAAGGTCATGCTATGCTGTGAAAATAGTAACAGCTAAATGACTTTGTTGGCATTATGTGCAGCAGAGTGACTATATTCACAAAACAGAACAGCCCAAAGTGTTTTCTTTCTTCATAAAATGGTAACTACATACACAACACAAATATTAACAACACAAATATCCAACAGGACATTTTATTAAACAAATTCATGATTCCTAAAATATAGGTCTAGTCCCTGATATGTAAATTACCTAGGGAAGTGAGTGTGGCAGGGTTTCATTATTCATAATGCCTTACTTTATTAACGTTTCATTATTTTATTAATAACTAAACTTTGTAAGCAACTCAGAACTTCAGTTGAAGTTCTAGTCAACAAAGAAATTGGAACTTGGAAGATTTTTCTTACAACTAGCATAAATCGGATATTTAAACGTAAATAATAAACATTCAGGTTTTTTTAAGTAACAAAACATTGGCTTGCACCTTTTCTAAATTTAGCATTTTATTTATCATTTGTGTATATATCTGTGTATATAATTTAAATGCATTACCAATCAAATTTGTGTTTGTGGTCTGTAAGATTTTTTTTATTTTTTGTTTTTTATTTACCAAGGATGCACTGAATTGATCAAATATTAAAGTTAAATAATAAATTTTATTTTAAATTGTAATAGTATTTCACAGTATTACTGTTGTTACTGTATTTTTGATCACATAAATTCAGCCTTGGTGAGCATGAAAGACTCAAAAACATCCAAAAATCCCGCCATCCTCAAACTTTTACAAGGGAGTGAAACGTCTCGCATACACAACATATAATAAATTGGTGAATATCTGTCACTAATTACATTTTGCGTGGAGCCAGAGTGGCAGAGCAACGCACACTTGGAGGCCCGGGGAAAGTGGACCGCTTAAATGGGCTTCATGCTGAAGATAAGCCATTAACAACTCAAGTTATTCTTATAATAGCCTTTTTCTAAAAATGCAAATGAGCATAAATGTCAACATCATCTTCATGTGTCTAAAGAATTGAAATCTGTCACACTCAGCCTAACACGAACTCACTGATGTAATTCAACCCGTCTGCAATTTTATTCCAACCATTATTCCTGATCAAAGACACCACTAAATGTTTATTTATATGTGGGGCTCCATTTTTTTACATTTCCGGTGCAACATACATATAATTATTATTATAGTGTTATAATATTGTGCCATTTAACATGAATAGAAGGGGATTAAAACTATTTTATCCAGATTCCAGTCACTATAGCAAAAAAAAAAAAAACTATCTAATAAAAATCAAAAGGGGTGCAAGGGTAAGCATTGAAGAAGGTGGCTGCATTTCTTTAGTTTATGTGATGAGGACACCACAAGAGTGATGAGAGAGCCCCACTGCATTTTTTTTTCTCTCTCTCTCTATCTCTAAATTAACTATAGACAAACAGGCAAATATTTTAATGTTGTTAACAGACTTTGTTAATCATTAATCTGCTAAGGTACATCCAAAATGCTCTCAAGGCGTTGCACAAAATTTGTCAAGAATGAATGGAGGGTGTGAGGGCTATCAGGTGTCTTGGCATCTCTTCCAGTCATGTTTACTTGGCAGGCCTTGGGATTAGCCTGGGCAATCCAGCACTAATGTTCTTCATGTGCCACTATGAAAGCATGGCTTATCTGCATGTGTAAAGGTCAGGACTGCTCATCCATTCAGAGGAGGACCAGAGCCAAAGAGCATCTGATCGCACAGATGCAGAACTGGAGAACTGAAAGCAGGCAGCTTTTGCCTCTTGCTTATGATAAGCCATAAAGAAAAAAATTAACCACTGTGGTTTGTCTACAAATGCAGATTTAGAACTCAAAATAGACAAAACACATAACTGTGTGCATACTGGTTGTAAACAACAAACTAAAAAATTGTCAAAACATTGTTACACCAAACTGTTACACTATCAAGCATCTATTGTTTTACAAAGACAAAACCTACCGCATTTGGCTGGCTGAATATTAATATATGCTAAACTATTCCAATAGATTCATCAGCTTTCCCCCTGGACCTGCATAAAAACATATTAAGCAGCAAAGTCAATTGAACTTGAAAAACTCTGCCAGCTGGACTGTGAAATCCAAAGTTATATCTCAAAACCAAGTAGGCTGCCTATCTAGACAGCATTTTTCAACATTATAGTCTCATAACTTAGTGAGCTGCCAACCAAGATAGGATTTTTTTTGGCAATACATTCTTAAAACCCAGTGGGCTTCCCACCTAGAAAGCAATTTGGGGTCTTATGGTCTCAAAAGCTATGGCACAGACTACCTAGACAGCATTTGGGGTATCATAGTGACAAACCCTAGCGTGTCACCTACCTAGTCAACTGTTTGGGCTTTAATGGTCTCAAAACCTAGTGAGCTTCTTAGGTTTTTGAATACAGCTTTAGTCACCACCTCACCTTATAATTTCTTTATATTTTAATATGTTGTGTTTAAGACAGCCAGTACGAAAAATGTTTTAAAATACAGCTAGTGAATGTGAAAACATTAATTACTGCATAATGAAGCCAGACGGCCGCAATGGCGCTAACGCCAGCTAACAATGCTAATCAGTAGCGCTGTTGTCCTGAAACCACAGTCTAGCCATTCGTTTCAGAAAGACAGTGCTTACCGGTGACCAAACATTGAAAACGAAATCGAAATTTTATCTGGAAAATAGAATTAGAGCACAAAATCGCAATTGATCTCGGGAACGAAACGCACAAGCAGCGAATTGTATTTAGCAGCAGCGCAATGCTAGAATGTTCCACAATTTGAATGGCACCGAACTAACGAGCTCTTTATCGAAACCACGACCGATCATTTATTCAATAACACTGACTTTTTGGTAATAATGCTGTATTATTATACGGTCTATGAGAATATAAGCAGCCCAGCATGTCTTATCGCTGTATCGGGCATATCTTAAAGCAGAAATGAAAGTATCAGCGCAGGCTAAACTCTCATGCTAACACCGTTAGCACAGTCACCTTGGGCAGAACTTGACATGTTCTCCTGCCTGTCAATCCACACACACGCACAAACCCCGGAATAATCATAACTATAACAGGAGAAAACAAACTCAGCATTCTATTCCACCCTTTACACAGATAATTTGCATTGGATAAATATAAAAGCTGCACACTGGAAGCTAGTAATACGAGTAGCATCAGGCCACGGCTAGACCTGCATGCGAAACTTGACACACACGTACGCAAGCTAAAACGTTCACCTGAGCTCTGCCGTTCCCGTTATTCCCAGGACTCATGGCCGGGTGGCTTCTTTGTTGTGCTCCCCAGCCGTGGCTGGCGGCGGAGCTGTACGGGGAGCTCATGTCTTTGCCCAAACCCATCCCGGACTGCTGCTGCTGCTGCGGCGGGTTGCTGTAGTCTTGATAACCGCTGCCATATCCGCGCATCATCGGACTCGGAGATGTCAGGAGCTGGTTTAGGGTGGGTGTAGCTCCAGAAGGGTGCTGCTGGTTTTGTCCGGGGAACCTCTGAAAGCCCCCAACGTTGGCACCGGGAGCTGGGGTAACGTTAGTTGAGGCCATAGCAGCCTTGCCATGACTAGCAGCGGCAGTAGGCGAGTTGGTGCCTGGGCCCATCATGTTCCCCTGCCGCGACGGGCTCATCATACCGTATCCAGCGCCACCGTACCCCGGCCGGTAGTTGGGATAGTGGTTGTACGGATTATTATGATACCCTTCGTGGGAGTTTTGCACTTGATCCATGCTGCCCTGTGCTTGATGCATTAAAGCAGTCCTAGGGCTTTGTTGTCCGCCATGTTGATCAAAGCAAGGCCCTCCTCTTCCATTCCCGTAATAATGATTAAACTCAGAAACGGAGCTGTTCCCGCTTTGGGACGCGCCGCCGCCGGTGTTGTTGTTGTTATTATTGTTGCTCGTTGGTCCAAAGTGTGAGTGCTCGTACCTGCTGCCCATCCGATCCCCGCCGGTTTTGGACGAGCGCTCTTCCTCGTCGCTCGTGTTCAGCAAACGCGGATGGCGATCGACCTGCGTCTCCAGAGCGTTTTCTTTCCCTCCATGCTGCTGTCGATCTCCGCGCACGGGTGTCGGGTTGATGTTGTTGTTGTTGTTGTGCACGGCTCGCTGCTGTGGCTGCTGATGGAATGATGCTTGCGACTGTTGCTGTGGAGGTGTGCGATGATGAGGCGAAGGAGGGGGATCTCCGCTTCCAACATTTTTCACTTGATGATTCGCGACCAGACCCGTTTCCATACTCGAAGTCGCGGTTAAATGAGCAGAAAAGGCTGTGTGCGTTGATTCTCAGCGTCCGTGCTTTCGCAGAGACTATAGACGCATGCTGATGCCCATCTACATTATTCATTGAGGCAGCGCACAGCCCCACATCACACCGATTCCTCCTCACTCACACCATTAGATTTGGGATCGTGGATGGAGCCCTTGCCAGCGCCGTCCTGTCAGGGGATGACTGTGTGTTGCATGGGCACGATCTGTGAAAACAATTACTGAGGCGTTGAAACAGAAAAAAAAAATATATATATATATATATATATACTGAAATATACGTTTAACTGGTGGTGTTTGGGGATGAGCAGAGGCGTTAATATATTTTCACTTATTCAGAAGTTTATTTGCAATACCAAACATCCAATTCCCACAGAGGCAAATGTGACCGTGTATAAATGTGCATAAGACCCCTACCGGAGCCCCTTTGCTCCAGCATGGCATTATCAAGCATCTCCTCCAGCTCTCCACTGCTCTGCGCTGAGTCCGCTGGAAAACACGGACCGGCTGATTCGGAATCTTAGGATTTCTGTATTTACATTTGAATTCATTCCATTTTAAATAGCTAACCCTTGTATTATGTTCACTGATGTGTTTTGAAGTGCACACAAATAATTTTCTGACGATTTTGATGTTCGCGGGTCAATTTGAGTGTTTTGCTATCCTGGAAAGGGAAAAAAATAGCTTTTTTTCATTATTTTCAGTGCTGAAAAAATACTTTCTCAGACTCGGATGGTAAAAGTGAGCTATCATTTCTATTTTCAACGTATATGAAATACTATTTATCTTTTTCTTCCAGATTATTATTATTATTATTATTATTATTTACTTTTTCTCATTTAAGGCTAAGAACATGTGTAAATAAGTCGTGTTCCAAATTTACCAAAACTAGCCACCGGGTGCCATTCAAACTCTATTGATTTTTTTAAACTGAATTTTTCTGTCACAAATCTATAAATTCTTCACAAAATAACCACCAAATATGGAATCTTTCTGACCTTTCTGATGATATATATTTTGTCAAGATTCTAAAAAGTTTTGATTCTAAATGACCGTAATATATTTTGTAAAATGACAAAATGTATTACTAAGGGGGAGGAGCCCGCTAAAATAATTTAAAGTATCATTTCCATGGTAATGCAATGTCCAATTTCAAAATGATTTCTACAGGATGAATTTTGAGGTTTTAAGCTTTCAAATGATATATAACTCATGGTGATTACTTTTGTGACAAAGGTCAGAACTCCTATTAAAGTATGATGAATTATATGTTTTGAGGTGCACTCTTGTCATAAATTAATCTATTACTATTCCTACATAATTTGTAACAAAAACAGTGATAAAATATCTATTTTGAAGTCTTAGACCTTTCCAACGATATATAGTTTGTCACGATTAGATTAGGATTTAACTGTAATATAGTAGTATAGAATATACGTATAGAAGTAAACTTCTACCAGCGGGACGGTAACAGTTAAGGGATTAAAAATGTGGTTAAACACATTTTTAAAAAATTATACTTTTTGATCTTAATTGTTTGCACTGTGTGACAAATACTGATATTAAAATATTTCTGTTCATACCTGATTCCTTCTTGTTTTTAATAATGTGATATTTAGGGAATTGCATTGAAGGCGATTGGGGTCAATTTGACCCGCTCCATCAAAATTGTACCCAGAAACTGAACATAATACAAAGTTAAACTATAATTAGTGAACCTATACGTTCGTTACACTGCAAAGGCGACATGGACGTTATATCTGACGTGGCCTATTTTCCTAAAAAAGGTGCATTTACTTTTTAATGCTGTGGAGAGGCGTCAAATGCATTAATAATGTCGTAAATACTGTATGTATGAATGCAAACATGACATTTAAAATGAAATTTTGGAATTTTAAAACATATGCTGTTGTAATAATAGCAATGTTTACTTTTGCACAGAGTTTTAACAGCATGTTTTTTTATTTTTTTTATTTATGCATTTGATATATGCTTCCTTCCAAAGCAAATTCAGGATATACATTTTGTCCATGCATTTCCTAAGGAATTAAACTTATTACTTTGGGGTTGCCAGTGCTTTCTGAGCTATAGGAACTAATCTTGCTTTATGGTCTACCGGGGATCTCCAGTTCTAACCCTGCTCCAACACACCTGCCTGTAAATATTAATGAACCTTAAACCTACCTTGATTAGCTGATCAGGTTTGTTTAGGGTTGGAGCTAAAATCTGAAGGACGCTAGCTTTCCAGGGATGGGTATGGAGACCCCTGATACAACAAATACAAGTAAGCTTCGGAAATATAATAATGACTACAGTGTTTAATAAAACACAAAAAATAAGTTTTAAATAAAAAACTAAAAAAGGACATTTATGACTTGCACCATTACTATTCTTTCCCCCAACTGCTGATCCATATGATCGGGACTGTGAGATATTGGTTACATGGTAAGGCTACACATTGCCTTCAAAAACCAACCACATGAACTCATCGTAATAGAAACATGTTACACAGACATTGCATTTTGACTTTCGTTGCTGCATTTTTCTGATTTATGACACAGTCGTCAACATTAAATCAACAATCGGCAACCCACTCTCTAAATCTCAACAATTCCATGCCAGATTTTCTTCAGTGCAGTGGAATTGGTCTCAATCCATTTCTCTGCAGCCCAACACATCACACAGATAGACTGAATCACAGGATATATCATTCTGTGCTCTAGAAAACTCACAGAAAAAAAATATTATATTGTGTTTTCGCTATATTTCTCAGCTGTTAATTAAGTTTTATGCTGTTTTAAGTGGCAAGAGCAGCTAATTTCATCATGCAGTTACCAATTCTGTTACTTGCAGATTTGTATCTCACCATTAACAATACATACAGGAGGCTTCTCCCTTAAGCAAGAAATTGTTGGAATATTGCTTAAACTGCTGTATCTCTAAAATGACAGCTCTTAATGGGGTGATATGTGTATGTTGGAGAGGTAGGCCTGCTCTGGGGATGGCTCGGCCTGTTCAGCGTGAGCAGGATGTGAAAGGACCTCCCCCAGCAGCAGTGGCAGCAGCTCAAGCACAGAAACTGGGTCAGACAAAAAAAACACTCAGGCAGTCAGGCTTAGCTCCAGAGTGATGCTGTGACACTGCAAGCGTTTTCTCCACAATAGAAAAGCAACACATTCTAATACAAAGTAGTAAATGACAGAAAGTCTTACGCTTTCAAGGTCAAGCAAATGATGGACTGAATTATTCAGCATGGACTGGAGACAGCCATCCAATAGCAATTATTTTTTACTATTACTGTTTAAGATCAAATTATGCATTGTGTATGCAAAAAGACACGTCAGGTTTTAAAATGACATCTTGTCATAGCAGTTTAAATAAAAAGGTTTTTTTATTATTATTTTTATTATCAATTTGACTGCACTTGTAACTATTAAAATATGAACTAAATTGAGCCGGATAATGACACTGTTACTGAACTGAACTGAATCAACTCTCCCATAAAGAGATGTAATATATTATTGCCCTACAGTATATCATAAGTGATATTGCCATATACTGTGTTACCTGTTAGGTGATATAATTTTCAAATACATACAGTACATTCTCTGGAAAGATGCAGATATAAGTTTATAACATATACATTTATGTAAAATCCCTATAGTAAAACTTGTATACATATGTTAATAACATCTATATGATGGTTTTATATGGTATTATAAGTAGCAACCATACATGTCAACAATATATATTTTACACAACTATATTAAAACAACATATATCCAAAAAGCTGTCTGCTTATACTGTATGTTTTTGTAAAAACTGCTTTAAATACATCTATCCTTTATATTTACTTATATGATATCAGCATGTATTGACAGGTTTTTAGGATGAATAATTATGTACATAACATATTTTTTTTATTGTATTACACATACATTAACATAAATATTTGTATGGGACACTATAAAATTGTTACAATTTCTAATAACTTATTTGTATGTTTTTACTGAAAATGATAATATATTTTATAAATGGAAATTTAATATATGTATATAAATTACATTAGTGCTTGGGCTAAGCTGACTTGAGATGAATAATGACACTAATGTCTTTTTAGAGCTGCATCACAGCTAAAATTATATTCAGTTCATAGTTGAATCATAATAATACTGTTATTTTCGTTTATTACTGTGAAGCTGCTTCAAAACAATCTGTATTGACTTGACCTTTAAAATGTCATATTTAATGGTTATGACCCCACACAGAGAGGTCTTAAACTAATCTAAATCTAAACTATCTGTCTTAAAGTAACTGTCTTAACTTAAAATGTCATTTTCATATAAAGCATTGAAGTCCAAACTCATATTGCTATTATTTTTCTTTTTGTATGTGTAACAAAAGTACCATATAAGTGCAATGCTACTTTTATATAGTACAATGGTCCACTGTGATTCAAGTCTTTTGAAGCCCTGTGATTTTTGCTAGCAACAGATCTGCAGCCCTCTGCAGTAGCTCTAAAAATGGCTGGGGTGATTCAATAACACTTGGTCATGACATAAACCAAAAACCAATGGTGTTTGATGCCTCTAATGCTTCAAACTTTATGGGACTCATGACATGACATATGTGGTACAATATCCCCCCCCCCCCCACGAAAAAAAAAATGTGCGCAAAAATATTCATTTTTACCCATTTTTTATTTGAATATAAGTACATTAGCTTTAGAATATATAAACCTTTTGAAATTGCTAAACTTGCATCCTTTAAGCTCTTTGTGAATTTATACATATTGTAATGAAATAAATACAGTTGATTTATTTTTTTCGTGTGATTGACTGTTTACTGCAGATGCCACACATTTGTTTTGTACTATTATTTTTTAGTTTTGTGTATTCATGTTCACCTTCTGTATATTGGTATTCACCTCATCTTATGTAAAAGCTGCTTGTGATGAGCGTTGATTCTACGTGTGGCTTTCCCATTACCACCTGTGTTTTTTGGTGGTTGTCAGAGTATTATAAAGGTAAAAAAAAAAACAGACTTCAGTGGGCTGCTATATTAACGTTATATTGGTTTATCAAATATAAGTTTCATTTTCCATAAAATTAAAATTCAATTCGTAAAACCTAAAAATGGTTGCTATCATATTTTTATGGTAAAGTTCTGGCAAACACAGCTGTGAATGTTTAACTGTAAATATATGTGTAATAAATGTGTAATGAATGCTTTCGTGGGAGAAAGCAGAGTGAACATTCCTCCTGACTGTCCATCTTTTGTGTGCATGGAAAAACAATCATAAAGGTTTAAAATACTAAAGAGGTTTGTGTATTTAGTTTAATGTTTTGTGATGTTTCCTCCTTTCACTTCAACCTCAGGAGCTTCCCATCATGGCTTCATTTCAACCAGCAGCACAAGATGGCAACCGTTCTTTATTAAAGACTGTGTCTTGAGCTGAAGCTGGCACTGGCCCAAACTGCATTTAGAACAAGGCACGGTGTCGCTGATTGCATTTTTCCTAATTAAGCCTCGTCTGACCTTGGCAGAGGCAAATCATTAGATTCTCATTTTAATAATCACACCGCAGCGGTTATATTCCACTGGGTCTCTGACGGCACTGGAGCAGTCTTTAAGCTCTTCTTAATTTTCTTGTTTACAAGAGGACCCAGCTTTATAGCGAGCGTAAGTAATTGTGCTGGTGGATATGATGACATAAATGACTCTGTAATTTAGGCCCACTGTGTATGTTTGAAGAACACTATTGCTTTGACTATAAAAGCTACTTATGTTTTCATAAGCGTTTGATGTAAGTGCACATTTTAGCCAGTATTATGGTATATTTTGGCTGTTTTGTTCAGTTGCTGCAGAGGACGGCGCATAATGATAACATAATCACTAAATTACCTGATCATTACGAATTACTTAAGTAACAACTTGGTCTTCTTTAGTTGTGCTAATGAATGGTTGCCTAGCAGCCGGTGTTACACATTCAAGCCACTATTCAAGGCATGGATCTATTTTAAACTTAACTGGAACTGTTTTCTGATAGTGTGGAAATTCATACAAACGAAATGCCCCTCAACCCCAAATATGAAGAGTAATCTTGAAGAGATATTTGTGGGGCTGAATATGGAATGCTTAAACTTGATGTCATCTACATGCTTGTATTTTTTTTAAGTTCTAAAAAGTAAAAAAAAAAAAGAAAAAAAAAGAAAAGAAATATTTTATCAAATATATATGCTTTTGAATGTGCTGTTTTTATCTTCTGGAAAAACAGACCAAAAATATAATACAGGTGTATTTATGTCCAGTAACATTGTCCACAATGAAAAAAGCGATGATAACATCTATGGTGTTAATATGTAAACATTCAAAATATCGCAAACAATTTGCATATTATGCAGACTTTTATGATAATTCAAGAGAACTTCCAGGGAAACTGACATAAAATAGTGGGGCTAAATATAATATTTTTACTAAATATAATACATTACTAAACCTGAGGTGTAGATTTGTGTAAGTAACACATAAACTGTTGTATAAATGTTTGAAATGTGTTTGGGAAATGTTTCTGTTTATCCTTCTCAAATATTGTGAGAAAAGTGTCGTTCATTAGATAAATATGTCAAAAGGGTAGGCAACATTTTCAGTCATTATTTATCTTTTTTATCTTTATTTATTATGAAAAACTGTGCATGAGGACCAAAATAAAATCTGTTGTTTTTTCTTTTACTGAATTTAATGACATGACTTTATCTAAAAATGTATTTGGAAAATATGCTTCCATCATAGTTTATGTGCAGTTTATTCATAAAAAAACATGTGTCATCTCCAAAGTTAGCAGACACATTTTAAATGTACATTTTATAAATGTTACTGGTGTCTTTAAGTTTCCATTCAACATTTTATGCAATATCAAAATGTGCATAAAATACAGGGCTAATGTTCCTCCCCTAATATCACCCACCTCTGACAAACACTAGCATTCAGCAAGCCATGCTTCAGGGCTGTGAAACAAACTATAGACCAGGGCTGTCCAAACATGTTCCTGCATTGTCCAACCCTAATTAAAATTACACATGCTAATCAAGATCTTCAGTCTCACTAGAAACTTTCAGACAAGTGAACAGAGGAAAGAAAAATGCAACCTACTAGCCATTTGAAGGGTAATCGAGGCAATTGACTTGACTAGCAACATCCCTGCTATCGTAAAATATTTTTGGATGTGCCATTTCAATAATCAGATGAGATCTTCCAATCCTGCAAAACATGTCAGGTCTCCCCTGTGTCTCTCCATATCACCGTATGCTGTGTATGCTCTTCTGTGTCATCCGCGCCACAAGGATGCGCTGTTTCATTTAAAATCAAAGCTAAATACACGTAGAAACAGCGCATCCTTGTGACGTGGATGATACAGAAGAGCATACACAGCATATGGTGATGTGGTGAGACACAGAGGAGACTGTTGACAAAGGAATTATTGAATAAAGTCAAGTGTTCCAGTCTTTTCATATAACCCAGATTGCACGTCTGATGGCAGATGGAGTATTCTGACCACAACTTTCATACTTTTTATGGACCTTGACACTGTTATTTACTTGGCAGTCTATGGGACAGTCACAGGCCTCCCGGTTTTCATCCAAAATATCTTAAATTGTGTTCCGAAGATGAACAGAGCTTTTACGGGTTTGGAACGATATGAGGGTGTGTGATTAATGACAAAATTTTCATTTTGGGGTGGAGTATCCCTTGAAAATGAGCTCACTTTTATTGTGTGAATAAGGTAGCCTAGCTAAACTAATTGGTTTGGAAATGCTTAAGCACAGATCGCTAGATCTTAACTGAATACACTGAAGGTATAAAGACAAACACTGCTTATATTCTGAATGATGGCTGTAATTTCATTCAGCAATCAACATGACAGATGTGCTGATTTGCATCTTGAGTCATCTTGATTTCAATATCCTCTTAAATGTTATCTAAATGCACTTTGAATAGTCATAGAAAAAGAAAAATTAATATTCACTGTTCACAACACTTTTGTATATAAATATTATCTTAAAAAATAGTTTTCTCAAATTTGGTCAACAATAATTCAATTTTGTTTTGTAATGGTCATTTTTTTTATTATATGTTTTTTTAATTTTCTGTTGGAGGTTTGAATCATATTTTGTATAATACTTCACACTATGTTCTCTGGAATTGGACTGTAATTCACATGGTCCCTCTTGATTAAGCTCAGCTGGCGATTTGTAATTGTGTCTATAAAAGGGGTGAGCTATGGGCTCAAAAGTCTGCTCACTTGTCTGTTTTTAAATCCTCTTTCACAATGCAAAAAAAAATAAAAATAAATAAATAAAAAATATATGTATATATATATTTTTTCATACATCAAAAGTCAATGGAGTCCAGAACAACACTGGACTTACATGTGTGCTAGTAACTGATGTGCATGTGGTGGTGTGATTTGTGGTGTTTATATTAAACTGTTTGTTCATTGGCTGATCAGAAGTGGTCAGGGATGTGATGGTGGAGATCAGTCAGCAGTTTTCTAATGTAATCTACTAAGCAGTACTGCCCTCTGCTGACAGCACAAGAGCAGGCATGTAGACTGTAGCTACTTTATTAAATAGGATTTTGTTGCATGCATTTGTATTATATCAATAACCCACACGACACATTACAGTGTTAAAATAGCTGATATTTGTCTAATATAAGTAGGTGTTATCAGCATGGCTTGTTATCAGAGTAGCAAACTCTCAGCAATCACATCATCAGTCTTTTCCCTCAGAGTTAACAGAATTTAATACATATTCATGTAAATGTATGAAGTAAAACAAAACATACAATCATCAATACTTTAGCTAAATTGGTAAAAACCATAAAAATGATCAAACAAAATCAGATTTACCAACAAACTGTTACTTAGTGCCTCAAATCCTGTAAGAAAATGAACCATGGTTTTGTTATACTAAAAATGAAGTAACCATGTTTTTTTTAGACGTTTTGACTACCATTTTTTATAACTACAGTTTTAAGGATTTTAGTATAATGATTTAAATAAAATCCTAAAAATCCAAATTCAAACATTTTGGAGAGTTGAATTACAAAATTGAATTACAAAATAAATGTAATTGTAATCAGTTACAGTATCTGAGAAAAAATGTGTTATTAAATTACAGTTAGCCTACTTATGAAAAGGAGGTTACATCTGATTTTTTCACACACACACACACACACACACACACACACACACACACACACACACACACACACACACACACACACACACACACACACACACACTCACACACACACACACACACACACACACACACACAAACACACACACACAGATTTATTTTTGTAAAAAGTGGGGACATCCCATAAGCGTAATGGTTTTTATACTGTACAAACTGTATATTCTATTGCCCTACACCAACCCTACACCTAACCCTACCCCTTACAGGAAACTTTGTGCATTTTTACTTTCTCAAAAAAAAAAACTAATTCTGTATGGTTTATAAGCGTTTTGAAAAATGGGGACATGGGTCATGTCCTCATAAGTCACCCTCTCCTTTTAATACCTGTGTCATACCCATGTCATTATACAAAGTTGTGTCCTGATATGTCACAAACACACACACACACACACACACACACACACACACACACACACACACACACACACACACACAGAGATTTAACTGATTTCTTTCATAAACTGCAGTGACTGCTCTAAAATATGAGACACCGATGTTTCAGGAGTTTAGGACACAGAATAAGAGACACTCTTATTCGATAACTGTTTTATTTCCTGTTCGGATTAATGTATATGCTTTATTAACCCTGCCTGGTTAACATGTTTGAAAATGATGAACAGTTGAAATCATTAGAAATTTAGAAAAGTAATCAAAACGTAATCAAATGTAATCATTAATAAAGTAACTGAAATAGTTACACTACTTATTACATTTTAAATACGGTAACTTGTAACATTTCCAAAGTAGCCTAACCTTCCCAACACTGATTACGAATAACTATGGGAAGATTTAAGGTAGGCAATATTATATTTTAATATTGCAACTTATACAGTAAGCCCATGAACAAGCTTTTGTGTTTTTTCCCTCCACTTCAAATAAAGCCAGCACACTAACTACAGAAACAGACTGGATGTTTAAAGAGGTTAAAAAACATCTAATCAGATACTAGTCCATATTGATCAAACATAACTTACTTTTGCAGTAGTTTCTGTGACAAAGGCAAGTTCACACACAACAAAAAGCGTTCATTACAGTCACCTGACCGCTGCACGCATTCAGAAAGCACTATTTAGCAAATATTAACCATAACACTGACTCCATGAGGTGAGGATGGCGTACAGTCATAGTAGATAATGTTTTTATCTAATACATAATTTATTGCTCAAATGGAGCTGCATAATGAGGTTCGTGTGATTTTGTCTTTTGGTGTGTATGTCCTCCAAGCCTGCAGGAGGCGCTAATGCGGCTCCAGTGGGTTTAATGACGCAAGAGCGCTGCCGAGAAGACGCAAAAGAAGATGCGCTGTAAATGGCCGCCTCCATGTCGTGAATGTGAAGACTGGCGAAGATTATAATTTTATCTAACTGCTCAACTCATCGTGATCCTAATCGAATCGTATACCATAACGGTAAGATTCCCGATTAGTTACGCATGTTTTATAAAATGAAGGATGAGTAATTAATCTGATCTTCCGTAAGCGGGTTTGAAAGCGTTACTCCCACTGCCAAAATGAATTGAGGGATAAAAGATCAAACTGCTCTTTTCACATAAACATCAGATTTACTCTATAATTAACTGCGTTCGTCACATATTATTATATGTGATCAGAGGTATCTGATAGATTTGGTGTTTCGGTGTGGGCTGTAGCTGGTGACACTTGAGCTCGCGAAACAAATAGAGCTTTAAATATGTTACATGTGATTAACGGCCTCGAATGTGCTCTTATTTATTATCATTTTCCTGCCAATAACCATGATGCAGTACAGTTGTCTGATGGGAATCCGATGTTTGTTGTATTTGTGTGTTCATAGAAATTAAGAATATTTTTAGTGTTACTTAGAATTTAATTGTTTTCAACTCTACAAAGTCTTACGTTTTTAAAGCTGTCTGAATGGTGTGTATACAGTGTTATACATCAAGGAAATGTTTGTTGTAATTCAGTCTTATTACTATATGAAATAAATAAAGATTTGAGTCTGACAATACTAAATACTACTTTTTTAAATAAAAAAAACTTTAATAAAGTAAAAATTTTGTATCTAAATATATTTTAATAATTTACGGAACCTTTAATAAAATAATCTGAATCTTTATTGAGAAAAATAGAAATTGCAGTAAAAGTGGTTTCATGCTCAGAAGCTTTGCTGTAATGGCCCTTAACTATGAAATGTTCTTCCATAGCTAATGATAATGTTGCAGTCAGAAAAAAGATTTTGGTAGATTTACAGTAGGTTTTTTTTTTTTTTTTTACTCACCATTTACCATGGTATTGAACTGATTGTGGTATTTTCTCTTGTCTACTTCACATACTTATCTGAAATCATCTTGAAGTATTATGTTCACTGATAACAATGTCCAAAAAACAATGGAAATGGATCAATATTGGAATCCAGAGTTGTGTTGAGTGTTAATTGTAGCTTTATAAAGTCTTTACCTCCAGTGGAAGTGCCTAGCCAACAGTTTCAGATTACCTTTACAGTAATAAAGTCAAGTCACCTTTATTTATATAGCGCTTTAAACAAAACAGATTGTGTCAAAGCAGCTGAACAACATAAACAGTGTGTCAATAATGCAAAGTGACAGTTAAAAGCAGTTCATAAACAATAAAATAACTGGTGTAAAATGTATTAATTATAAAACAGACTTCAGTCTCAGCTTTAAAACAGCTCTGCAGAAGATCAGTTTAGTTCAGGTTCATCCAATCGTTTCAGTACAGTCAAATTGATCATGTTTTCTGAATATTAATGGTCTTTTAAGCAGATGTGTGAGGTTAACAAGTAATTCACTAACGGATATGTTCAGTCTTTCGCTGTACAGACCTGCACAGCTGTTGCTGTCCAGTTTGGCTTCAGCTGTCACTTCCTTCCAAATGAAGGACGGCAAGGAGAACTCTACCGCCACTGCTGGAAGTTTTGCCACAAATCTGGACCACACAAAGCCATGCTGGTACTGGGACAAGAAGGATCTGGCCCACACCCCGTCCCAGTCCGATGGCCTGGATCCGGCCACAGAAGCCCGGTACAGACGAGAGGGAGCCCGGTTCATATTCGACGTCGGGACACGGCTGGGACTGTATCCTTCTAACACTGCCGTTTACAACTTATTACCAGTTCTGTGTAGGAATGGTTTTAAAATATTGCGAGGATTTTTATATGATCCTTAACCAATGTTTAAGACATTATGACACTCTGGCAACTGGAATAACATACTTTCATCGGTTCTACATGTTTCATTCATTCAAACAGTTTCCCAGATATGTAAGTGTTGTACTTGATGCATTTTGGCAGATTATTTCATCCATAGCATTTTCTTTTCATCCTACCATATAATGCCTAATAGTTTACAGTGTTTATAGGCAAAGTACTGCTTCGTGTATAGAGGTAACTGGGGTCATTTATCATTTATTTATTCTAATATCATCTTTTACGATTCCAATATGTTTTGTTTTTGATGAATTCAAAGAAAAGGGCCTTTTTTATGATTATTATTATTACTGTTTATTGTTTTATATGTTTTACTCTAGGTGAACATATCATTGTTTGTTAATATCGGCTTCTTGGTCCAAGTTGTGATTATCTAGAGTTTTTTTTTTTTTTTTTTTTTTTAATGAGTTTTATAATTTTGATGGCTTTCAAGGAAAAAGTTTTCAAATGATGAAAAAGTATTCTGTTGTGCCAGGAGGGAAAAAAACAAAAGGGACTGAGTAAACACAGTGTCTGTGTTAAGATGTTTTTGTTGCTGTAGCATGTAGCACACTCTTAATTTAGTCGTGTTTAAAAGCTTTGTTTCTCTGTACAGGTGACTGGGGCTTGTTGTCTTTTCCTGGCTGGCAAAGTGGAAGAAACCCCCAAGAAGTGTAAAGACATCATTAAAACGGCTCGGAGTCTGCTTAATGATGTGCAGTTCGCACAGTTTGGAGATGATCCAAAGGTTTGCAATCCATTCAGAACACAGATTCTCATTCTTGTGATGTTCCTGCTGTATTAAACATCGCTGTGTTTCATGGAATGTCTCCACAGGAAGAGGTCATGGTCCTGGAAAGAATTTTACTCCAGACAATCAAGTTTGATTTACAACTTGAGCACCCCTACCAGTTCCTGCTGCGCTATGCTAAACAGCTCAAAGGTATTAATAGGTTTAAAGAGATAGTTCACCCAAAAATGAAAAGTCTGTCGTTGATTATTCACCATCATGTTGTTCCAAATCCATGAGACCTTCGTTCATCCTCGGAACACAAATTAAGATATTTGGGATGAAATCCGAGAGCTGTCAGCCCCTCCCCTAGACAGCAAGGGTCACGAAACTTTCAAACACTTCAGTGGTTCATCCGTAATTTTATGAAGCTACGAGAAAGTTACGAGAAAAAAACTGAAATAATGACTTTATGTGACAATTTCTTCAGGATTCGCGTTCACGAGGAAGACGCATGCGTCGTATTGCCTTCGTGAATGTGCATCCTGAACTAACATTGAACAGAAGTTTTAGAATAAATTAATTTAGTTTTTTTTTTTTTTTTTTTTTTTTTGCACACAAAAGTATTCTCGTAGCTTCATAAAATTACTGTTGAACCACTGAAGTGTTTGAAAGTTTCGTGACCCTTGGTGTCTGTGGAAGGGTCAGAGAGCTCTCGGATTTCATCCAAAATATCTTAATTTGTGTTCCAAAGATGAATGAAGGTCTTAAAGGTTTGGAGCGACATGAGGGTGAGTAATTAATGACAGAATTTTCATTTTTGGGTGAACTATCCCTTTAAGACATATATTTTTAAATATATAATATTGCTTTGTTGTGATGTTAATCATCATTGTTTGATTTTTCAGGTGACAAGAACAAAGTTCAGAAGCTTGTGCAGATGGCGTGGACCTTTGTCAATGACAGGTTGGACTGTAATTCATTCATTCATTTGTTAATTTCCAACAATGGTACTGTATTTTCATTTTTTTTGTGTGTGTGTTTCAGAAAGTATATATATTTTTTTGTCCCCACGGTTCTGTGATTATTCAGTTGTTACCATACAAGCATATCAGTGTTATTATAGTAAACTAAAACCACACATATATGTATATGTATGTATGTATGTGTGTATGGAGAACTTGAGGCTTCTAATGTAAAATTTATATGATAGAAATTTAAGTGACATTTAAATCATTTAATATTTAGGCATTTAAACCTAGTTCATTTTGGACACTGTTCTTTTGCACCAAAAACAAAAGAATGTTTAAAGGGTTTTTTTATTTATTATTTTTTTTTTTTTTACAAGTAAACTACTTAACATATCATTGATTCTTCTGCAGTAATTAACATGTTTGTGTGTATTTCCAGCCTCTGCACAATGTTGTCCCTTCAGTGGGAGCCAGAGATCATAGCGGTGGCAGTCATGTACCTCGCCGGCCGGCTGTGTAAGTTTGACATTCAGGAGTGGACGTCCAAGCAGTCGTCTCGCCGCTGGTGGGAGCAGTTTGTACAGGATGTGCCGGTGGAGCTGCTGGAGGGTAATCACATTAATGTTTGACAGTGTGCATTTCATCTTTTTTTTTATGCCTCTCTGCCAAAATAATTATTTGGATATAGGAAAAATAACCCTAGTTTTTCATGTAATGATGCATGATCTTGTGTTCTTCAGACATCTGCCACCAGATTCTGGATTTGTACTCTCAGGGCAAGCAGCCGATACCCCAGCAGCCTCAGATACAGGACAAAGAGAAACCCCCACCCCCTCCTGCTGCCCTGCCCGGCCAGTCAGGGGGGCAGAACCCACCTGCTCAACCTCCCTCCAAGAAAAACTCCCCCCAGGCCAGCCCACCTGCCAAGATTAAACGCCAACATGTAAGTAAAGCATTTGCAGTTAGATATATTATGGAGATATTACGGAAAACACACATTTGTGACCAAAAAAGTCACTACCCTGACACACAGCTGACTTTTATTTGTGAGGTAGCTTTGTGCTTCAGGATTATGGATAGTGTAGTTCTTTGCCAGGAATTTGCCTGATCAAACTGATTTTATTTGTAAAAACCCAAAAATAACAATTGTCATCTACTCGCATTTCATGTCATTCCAAACATTTCTTTCATCTGACGAACACAAAAGAAGATATTTTGAAGAAAAAAAAAATCCAATTGGTTCACTCGGAGCAGAATCAATTTTTTAACGTTTCTGTTCCTGCGTTCCTCTTTATTATTATCATTCCGAAACCGGTTTGCCTAGAAAAAATAACGGTTAATAACATTATTTTTAAAACTTTTTCTTTGCCTATAATAATAATAATAATAATAATAAAGTACAGTGTTTTCTACTCAAAAAAGAAAAAAGAAAGAAAAAAAACAGGAAGAGATCTGCTATCTTAACCCGCTGCGCTTAGTTACAGCCTCGATTTTGGCCAAATTATAGGCTGCTAAACAAAAGAAAAAAATCTGTTAGTGCTTTAAAGACATTAAAGTATTTTTTTAAGATGTTTAAAAATGTTTGCTGCATTGTTAAATAATGCTACTCGTATAAAAAATTCGTATAATTTTTAGAGTAAAAAAAAAAAAAAAAAAGTCAGGTAGGCTGACGTCGCATTTTATTATTAGGCTAAATTCCGAAATAATGTGCTAAAATGCCGGTAAAGCAAAATGTTTACAAACATTATAAACATAATATATATATATATATATATATAGGCCGTCTATGATAAACACTGTTATTAGTTTCCTTCTCTCCACAACAAATACTCTAAAGTTAAAGCTATGCGTTTAGGCTATAAAAACTTCAATCCAAAAACAAATTCATTTTAACCTACCGCTCTCATTCTGCACAAATCCAAATGTTTCCATATTCCTGGATGCTAAAAATAGCATATTATTTATTATGTAAATAACGATCTTGGAAATAAAGGTAGAGCTGTAACAAAACAAAAAAAAAAGTGCACTTGATAAGGAAATGAGTTTTCTGAAAGAGGAAATGAATAGAATTGTTACATTTCTTCAGTAATTGTGAGGTATTTTAAGGCTCATGTTTTATTTTCTTTTGTAGGTCTCTCCTAAAGATGAACCTAAAGCCCCACCAGGTAAGTCATTCTGGACATTTTTATTGAATTATAGTAATGAATGTCGATTGTAAGATGATGAATTTCCTGTTGTATCCAGTGCTAATTTCTCTGTCTCTGAAACAGAGCAAGTTGGGTCTAAGATACCTCGCCTGGAGAGTCCTATGCCCCCTCTCCCTGTGTCCCAGCCCCCAGGTGAGGATTTCTGTGTTTTGAAATAGGCAGCAAAATAAATCCTTGGGTAAAAGTACATTGCTCATCAAGCTACAAAAAAAAAAAAAAATCTAATTTTATTGTTTACATAAACTTTATGGGATTTTCTAGTGGGGTTATTGGAAAAATTTTAAATAATCTTGGCATTTCACAATGACTGTGACTGTGCTTCCTGCTAATTCAGAAATTACTAAACTGCTAAAAGAAATTACTAAAATTTCTTTTAGTAATACACACACATACACTGACTACTGTTTTTATTATGTAAATATTACTTTTATTTTTAATAGAAATTGATACTTTATTTTCAGCAAGAACTCTTTAATTTGATCAAAAGTGTCAGTAAAGACAAAAAAAAATGCACAACTGTTTTCAACATTAATAAAAAAAAAAAAAAAATCTTGAGCGCTAAATTAGCATATTACCATTGTGACACTCAAGACTGGAGTGGAAATCAAATTATGAAATTATTAAAAAAAAAAAGTTATTTAAAATGGAATCAAATTTCACAACATTATATTGTGATTCACTATTTTTGGACAAATAAATGCAGCCCTGAGAAATTTTATTTTCAAAACCCATAAAATCTTGACCAGTAGTGTATACACACATAATGATGTTTGGCAATTAAAACTATTATAAAGTGATTATACTAAATGTGTATAATTGATACTATAGTAGCACGTCTATGACTTCTGTCCACACACAGATCGCAAAGCTCCGTCTGTGATCCCAGCTCCTCCCGCTGAAGCAGAACCGGCCACATCAGTTGACATGGATCCAGCACAGGGCCCGGCTCCTCCTCTGCCCCACGGGGCCCCGCCCCCTCTTCCTCACCGCCCGCCACCCCCTCCTCCCTCCAGCTATATCATGGGAATGTCCACGTCCAGTTCGTACATGTCCGGTGAGGGATTTCAGAGTCTGCAGTCCATGATGAAGACTGAAGCGCCCTCCTACGCACCCATGCCCCCTTCGTTCGGCCTGCCGTACCACCCGCATGTCTATCCACATGCAAACCCCCCGCCTCCAGGCCCTCCGCCCCCAAACTCTTACCCTCCTCCCAATCTGCCCCCACCCACCCCATCTTACCCTCCTCCAGGCTACAACCCCAGCTATCCCCCTCCACCCCCGCGTATGCCACCAGGGCACAATGTGCCCCCTCCAGTGATGGGCTTACCACCCGCTGGGTACCCACCTCCACCCGGCCAACCTCAGGTGCCGCTTCCACCCCACGCCATGACAGGAATGAACAGAGGGGCTTGGATGAGATGAGGGGTGATTAAATCATTCATGTGCCTGTATACAATATACACAGTCTGTATGGGGTTTATGTGTATTCTGATGCAGGTTTCACAGGAAGGTACAGACATTTCAGCTGCCGAGATCAGCGCTGGTTGAATTGGAGTGTCTGAGAGTCCATGAAATACCACAGACTTCTGCTTGGGTTCAGGGTTTCAGGGTTCTGTAGACTTTAAATCCACTGATGCGATTTGAAGTGATAGTTCACCCCAAAATGAAAAACTGATATATTTACTTTCCCTCATGTTGTTCTAAACCTGTATGCAAAATGGATATTTTCCATACAGTGGTTCACGTTGACCAAGGTTGGTCAATCTACAAAAAGGACAATCTAAAAAGTGGACCATACAACTTGTGATCTATGACTGATGTTTTTGAAGTCATATAATAGAGCGGTTTTCAAAATTATGTGGTTTCAGATCAAAAAGTAGTATGGATTATTTCATATTGTTTGTTCTGGTCAATATGAATGGTTTTTACATGAAAAGATCTGACAAGATGTGAAGATTCAAAAAAGAAATCATACAGGTTTAGAATGGCATGAGGGTTGATAAATAAAGACAGGGTTTTTCAGTTTGGGGGAAACTCTCCCTTTAAATCCGTTCACATCACCACTTACATTCCAAACCCATTTCTGTGAATGAATTCTTGGTTGTACATATGATTTATTCTGTATTATCTTTAGAGAACCCTTTTTCAGTGTTATGTATTCACTCTCCTTTGGGTTTGCTTTTTTTAGTTGGTGTGTTGCAGAATTCATATTATTTTCTTGGGGGAAAATATCCCACAAATCATCCTTAGCAGTCCTTTTTTTCAGATGCGTTTCTGGCATCTTTGACTGACCTGAGATCAAGTGCATTGATTGATAGGCATGTTCGTTCTATAGTTTCCCGTATGTGCCTTAGTTTGGTTAGTATTTAATCGGCAAAGGACTTGCTATGCTCAACCACCTTGTGTTTGCCTGTTGATTTTTAGGCAGATAATAAAAGTCTTTTTGTGCACTTACTTGGTTGTCTTGTTTTAAATTGCGTCACTGACAGGCTATGACTTATCTGAGAAAATAATTTTGTCTTTAATTAAAAAATACACATTGTGGTACACAAAGTTTATAAATGTGGTTTTAACATGAGAATATTGTGGGCAAGTTGCTTATAAACCTTGCCTGTGCAGTTTCACAATGATACAAACAAGCTCCTGGCTAAAAGGTTAAATAAAGTTTCACAAGATATATCCCAGTATACATTTCTAAAATGAATACTTTATTAAAACTTGAAATACATTGATAAACAAACAACATTATATTGTGTAATGGTAAACGGGTCATTAGTTAAAATGTATTAGTGTTTAAGTTTTAGTCTTATATTTGCATTATCAGTAAATTACCAAACTTTCTATCTGGTTAGCTTAAAATGTTAACCTAGTTTTTCAGAAAACATGTTATGTCTTTTCCATACCAAATTTTGTATGCCTCTTTGTGCATACAGTATGTATTGTGTGACATTAACCTACATAAGCGTTTTGCATGTAAAACAAGCATTCGATGTATATTATAAATAAAATTGAGGTCACTATACATAGATTCCAATACTTTGATTAGGTTTTTATTTTGAGGTTGTCGATGAGATGAAATGTGTAAACAGGAGTAAATCCCTTTATTACCATTAGGGGGCACAATTCTCCAACATTTATTTTATTATTTTGCATTTTGAGCAGCTGCTTTGACAAAATCTGCACTGTGTACAAAAAAACACAAAAAACCTATAACCATATTGGTGACTTGCATGTTTATTGGAATTGGGCTTTACGTAGGCCATCAAGTTGGGACCCACACTAATATAGCTTCAAAATGGCTCTCTGTAGCCAATAATTCACCACATAGTCGTGTTAAACACAAACCATTTTTTCCTATTGCCATTAAACCGGTATGTAACACGTTTTGTTCGTGTGTTTTGAGGAGTTAACATTTCCTAATTTAGTAAGTGACTTGAATTTGCACCTAAATCACTAAATAGCATAAACGAAACATAAGGTTAGTTGCATTTAGCACCGTTCTTCCCCCTGCTGTTGGCAACCCTATCAGATCAGCCTTGTGACCTACTTTCAGGGTCACAACCCACCATTTGAGAACAACTGAACAAAATATATCCCAAAGTACAGGTTTAGCATAGTTGAACGTCCAATTATTGCACTAGGTTTTATACATTTGTTACTATACAATAAAGTGTACAAGGTCCTCTATCATAGAAATGCCAATATTTTTTTGATAGTTTATGATATGTTTTATTTATATGAAGGATGCATGTTTCAAAACTGAATTAAATCAACACTGAACTAAACTGAGCTAAATAGTAACAGGTCTGCATTACAATTGAAATTAGTTGTTTTATAACTGATTAATTTTGTAACATTTGTTACAAGTTATTCTCTTGTTCACTGCTGTAAAGCTGCTTTAAAACAATTTGTATAAAGTGCTACATAAATAAATGTGACGACGTAAAGCAATAGTTTGTTTATTGACAAAATTGTCTGGTTCACTTTGTACACCTTTTTTCTTTACGTCTTTACCATAAAATGTATCCTGCAGTCATGCTCGCAGCTATTAACACTGAAGACAGGATAAACCTCAGAGGTTTTACACAATAAAACAACACAGGGAGTAGGTGCATAGGTTCCAAATAAAACCCCATGCACAAAAGAGGCAGCACATGCCAAATAATCTCATCCCAAAAAAATCATGGCTTTGTGTTAAGACCGCTTAGGATCTGCTTGCAACTCCTTTCATTAACAACAATAGCAACTTCTCATGTTTGTAACAGGTGGGTCATAACTCATTGCCAGCCAATCAAATGCACTCTTACTAATAAAGAAAACACCTCTGGTTAATTCATGTTAAAACTCTGTCTTTAGCTTTTACCCATTTACAATTACATCTTTTGGCCATGTTCGGAATACAACAAAATGCAGCATACAACATATATATCCCACAATGCAGTGTGCTCGACCTTCCATTGCCAGTATGAAGATCGAACTGAATTAGTTGCTATTTATTCAAATATGAAATATTTCTAGACTTTTTAATGTCAATGCTACTGTTTACGGTTGTAAAATGTGTACTGTTTTATATACTATTCCTTTTGGAATCTGGACACAGCCGTAGTATTTCATTTATAGGCATGCCTGTTTTTGAACTGAGTGGTTTATTTGACATTGAAAAGAATATCAGGAAAAAGAGACTTGCATACATTAAACTATTGCTGACATGCATTTAAATGAGCTGAACGTCACTTACTATATCCAGACCTTGATCACTATTTAAGATTAATGGTAACAATAGTTCTCTGCTGAATAGCAGGCCCTGCAGACTTTTGAGGGAAAATGTGAGGAATTTAAACCTTAAAATGTGTTAAATGGTGCTGAAAGTGCTTTTTGATAAGAGAAAGCATTATTAAACTAGCCAAAATATATAATAAATGAACAAACAGGGGATGGGAAATATGCATAATTTCTAATGGATTCCATGAGGGCTTGTGATAATTTTTCATCCAAAACAAACAACAATAATACTAACTGACAGTGACAGAGAATCCCCCTGCAACAACTACTTAAACGCCCATGAAACTCGATGCTAGATGGGCGCAGTTTTCCTTTATGGACTGAAAAATTAAGTTGGGGCAGGACATATTGATGGACTTGTCTACTTGTCACAAAGTTGCTTTGATTTAAACTAGGAGGTGGAGGTCAGAGTGAAGCATTGCAATTTTTTTTTTTTTACTTGAATCATGAGAAAGGACATTCGGGAGTTTTAGATTTGTAGGTAAACTCCTAGGGGTGAAACAGATAGCCTAGACCTTTAAAACATTAGGTTAGCACAATTATTTCTGCCAATGCATCAATTTGTTAATGGGTCAATCAAGGACTTAAAAAGGCTGGAAAAGAAAAAAACTACTATCTTTCAGACATGATGTACACTTGCCATTTCCCTAGACCTGAGACGTGATTGTCTAGCATGCACAGCACACCGTTTTAAAATCTGACATCTTAAATATACAAAAACAATGAATTTCAGTTGTGACCACCATTTTTTTTTCATACAGGAAAAGGGAAAAATCTAATTCAGCATGTTTTGTGCTGCTTTTGTGTCTGAGTTGCATTGATCAAAAAGTGTTGCGCTGTTAAGAAACCCCATGCGCCGTTAAGTTGGAACTTATTAAAAACAGCTACTAGAAAAAGTAAAAACACTTAAAAAGACAACATAATAAAGTGATTTTTGTACATATCTTACATTGTCTTTCAGAGTCATTACTGTACATTACTTGCACAGGAAGGGTACCGGAACTCAGTGGAGTGAGTGAGCATTATCTGGTATCACTCTGAAAGGAGTAAACTACAGTTTGATGGACCCAACTTTGTCTAAAAGGGTGTAAGGAAACAATGAGTTTTCTGACATCACTGTTATGTAAAAACAATATTGTGAGGTAAAAAAAAAAAAAGAAAAAAGAGGCAAGCTGACTGAACATGACTAGCTGCCAGTCATAAACACTTCATGAGTCCAGTCCAAAGTGACACTGTCCTTTTAGTGTTCCTTCTCTAAATCTACATTCGGTCAAATTGACCGTTGGGTAATTGTCAACTGAACAGTCCAGAGTTGGTAAACTCAAACCAGATCCATTTCATCAATAAAGAAAGGAATATAATTAACAGTCAAAAAATGTCATTTCAATGCAGATTATTGCTTTACATGTTCACTGATTGACTGAAAATTGGAGTGTAGTGGTCCAATGTTAATGGCAATAGTTGGACACCAAATTATTTGACATGGATGATGGTAGTGGACAGAAATGTTTGTGTGTGCTGTTGATGCCGTGAGCAGTTTCTCAGTTTGGTGCTGCTGGAGTTTCATGGTGGCTGAACAGAAGGAGAGATGTTCCTCATGTGTTAGAGCTGACCTTTGAACTGATTCCCAGAGAGCTTCTGTCGGATAGACGGCTTTGATCCTGCTGCGTCACCGAGCTTTCGCCACACCACCTGATCACAAAGGGACGAAGTCAAAAAACAGCTGTGCCACTTTTGTCAGTGCAAAACCTGCATCTTAAAAGCTGTTGGCATTTTCAGTACTCTCCTTTCTTATTTAAAACCTATACTTAGAATTTAGAATCTATAGTTAAGAATGAACAAATTCATTTAATATGTTGTCTAAATAACAAAAACAATAAAATGTAAAATAAATCATTTAACAAGTAAATTTAGACATCACAATGGTACAGTCAGAAAATGGATTACCATTTTTCAGATTTGAATTTAGAGATTACATTTTGCAAGTGTTTAAATCTTAGGGCCAGATTTACAAATTAGTGTGAGACCACAATCCCCAAAAAAGCGTTGATGGGAGTGGGAAGTTCTGCTGTTGGTCTACTAACATTATGCAAATGAAAGACCAATGCAATCTACCAAGAGCACTGCAAATTAGCAACTATCCCAGGCATTTTCTGGACGCAAATACCAGTAAACTGACTGCTGCAAACCTTAGTTGCATGATACATTTAAACCCTTGTGCAGTCTTCGGTCTCTTCTGACCGGAGATTTTTACATTTTGAATTTTTACAATTCGTAGCTTGACCAGAATGGTATGAAACTTGGTGACTTTTATGGTACTTGGTATGTGAACACACACAAAAAAAGTGAGGGCATGAATCGAAAAAGCTAAGTGGTCATAAAAAATAAAAATAAAAATAGTCACACTCATGATCTTTGGTCAAAAATTACAGACCATAGGAAAGGTGAAATGTAGAAAAAAAAACTAAAATACTGATTTTTTTTGTGTGTACAATCTACAAATCCCCCACAATGCAGAAAAAAATTGCACAGCAATAAAGGGGTGAAACTAAAAAATCTAAATGGCAAAATCAACACACCAACTCACATGTGCGTTCACACACTTGTACACACACACACACACACACACACACACACACACACACACACACACACACACACACACACACACACACACACACACACACACACACACTATGAACTGGTGTGACTTTAACACTGCAACTATATTAAATAAAATCAATAATTAAACTACAATGCAGTAAAAAAAATTGGACAGCAAGGAAGGGATTACATTATAAAATGTCAAGAGTGTAAAACAGATACATCCACTCACACACACTTACTTACACACACTCACAGACACACACATACAGAATTATACACACTCAAATTAATTGGTATGGCTATAACCATATAGCAAAAATGAGTCAGAAGACTGAAATAAGAGCTTAAAATCAGATCAGACCCAGAAAGAATAAGCTCTTAAAAAGGATTTCTGTTAGTTTTTTTTTTTTGTTACAATTTTATAGAATTTTAATGTTTTGTGTAACAAAATGCTTTCTGTGTTCAGTTTTGCAATGCAGTAATAATAATGCAAAAAACCTACACTTCAAATCAACATTTAAAACAACAAAAAAAAAAAAAAAAAAAAAAAAAAAAAAAACATGACAAAAAATAGTCTTTGAGAATGCCTTAATATTCATTTAAATCCACAACCTAATAAAAGTAAACAATAATGGTTAAAAACAACTATGGAATTCACAAGCCTCTCTATAGGGTCCTATACAGGAATCTAGTGGTTACACCGTGAAATTACAAGGTTTTTTGGATTTTCAAAATTGGATTTTAAAGGCTTTGGGCCCTGTTTTAATGATCGAAGCACATGGTCTAAAGCGCAAGGCGCAGGTGCACTTAGGGCATGCCCAAATCCACTTTTGCTAGTTTAACGACAGGAAAAACGGTAGTGCACCTGGTGCATGGTCTAAAAGGGTTGTCCCTATCCTCTTAATGAGTAATGGGTGTGTCTCAGCTAACAATTCCCAATAAACCAATCAGAGTCTCAGCTCCCATTCCCTTTCAGAGCCAGTTGCGCTCATGCCATGGCGGATTGCTATTTATACGGCTGAATTTTCAAGCGCAAAGACTGAATGTGTCTCCAGAGAGGAAACGGATCTGCTACGCAACGCGCCAACAATGCACCTGAACACACCTTGTTTTCAGGCCAGCATGCCCATAGGTGCACAAATGGGTGCAAATGCATTTACTATTTAAAACTATTTAAACAATTGGCGCAGGACATGAAAATGATAACTGCGTCAGGCTGAAACACTTGCGTTGTGCCTGGCGCCACGTTACATTTATTTTACATTAAATGTAAAAAGTTACATTTCAGGTGTCCAGTAACTTTTGACCACAAAGACTATGAGTGTGACTCCCAAATGAGGAGTACACAAGGGTATATAGTCCTCCTATACATTTTGCATCTAAAAGGGAATTTCCATATGCCACAAATGCATAAGCAATAGGGTCAGCTACAGAAATAACTGTTCATGCAATTTCAATGCTAATTTTACACTGTGTGTCTTTAATAAGTCCTCACAGGGTAACACTTTAGTATAGGGACCAATTCTAACTATTAACTAGTTGCTTATTAGCATGCCTATTATTAACATATTGGCTGTTTATTAATACTTATATAGTGCACAATCTGCACGACCATATTCTACATCCTTAATCCTGCCTAATACCTGAATTTAACACCAACTTTACTAATAAGCACCAAATTAGGAGTTTATTGAGGCATTAGGAGTTTGTTAACAGTGAGAATTGGACCTTACTGTGACCCCTCACAGTAGTTTCTTTAACGCCAGAAAAGGGTTTGCATTGGCACAAGCTGTGAGTAAATCCTTAGTGTCCCTAATTAACATTAGATGATGGAAAATGTCATCAAATGTAAGCAAAAATGTAATGGAATCTAAGGTGGAATGAGCATGTATGATTAAATGACTAACATTAGCCATTTAAAAAATTAAAACAGTTATAATATTGGCTATGATATATTGTGCATCCCAATTATAATTTATTTACATTGTCCCCATTTCACATAAAGTCACACTTATTCGATTGGCGTATTTAACATTATGTTTTAATGACCCACAGAAAGTAAGTGCAAACAAGCCAAAACATCCATCAAGAACTCTTATGAGAAAAGTCCACAATGGTGTTGAACAGGCCAGGAGTTTCCAGGTGAGAAGGACAGAGGTGTTATTGTGCTCAGAGCTGGATTTCTTCATTCCCACATTCAACTGAGGGGCCCAACAAACAGATCAAACTATCATGAGGTCTGTGTACCAACCTGTCCATTCACTGACCCCTCCATAAACTACAACCACTTGGTGGCACTTCCTCGTGAAGCTTTATCGAATGTTCCATAAATGAACTAGACATTTCTGTGAACAGTGTGACATTTTTGGAAATGAAGTGTGATATTGTAAAGCATTTTATCTGCTATTGTTCTATGGCTGAACTAGCAAAGGGTCAACTGAATGAATGGAACATCACATTTTTGGATCGTGCACAATGTGTTTTAGCAAGCATGACAGACTTATCGCAAAAATCAAAATAAATACTCACATTGCACATCTCTCGCACTATGGCTTTCTCTTTCTCACTCAGGTCTTCTTCACTTTCTTCTGGAAGCTGCTTGTCCAGATTATCATGGACCTCCAGAACCTGTTAATGAAGTATATGGTTAAGAGCATATTTTCACTTGTGTTCTAATGTTCTAGTAACTTAAATCTACTCATTATATGAAGCAATTGTGTCTCTTCAGAAGACTTGGATTAAACTGATTTCATAATTGACAGTTCAACAGTTAACACAGGTGTCCTAGCAGAGTAACCACAGATGTAGTTCATCACAATGACTATGAACATATTCCTCTAATCGCGATTAATCGCATCCAACATAAAAGTTTTTGTTTACATAATATATGAGTGTGTACTGTGTATATATATAAATAAAAAAAAAATAAAAAAAAAATCAAATAAAAATATTTTAAGAAAAAAAATATATAATTATATATATAAAATATAATAATATAAATATATAAATGTATATACATGTAAATATTTTCAAAATATATAATGAATATATACACACACACACATAATAAATAAACAGTACATATACACATATTATGTAAACAAAAACATTTATTTTGGATGCGATTAATCGTTTGAAAGGACTAGTTTAAACGCTTAGTTTTGAACAGCATATCTACTGTTTTATCAATTGTAACCTGTTTTGTTCAACATTTTGATTAAAAAGCTTTATATACAGTTCTATATAGTGGGGTTTCTATATTTAAATACATTCAATTATGCTTGATAACGTGTGTGAAAACGTGTGTACCTTCATGGCATGAACCACAGCTTCAGGTTTCTGTACAGATGAGACAAACCCGGTGGAAGGAGAAGACTCACTGGTCTGTAGCCTTCCAGTCCCCTGGAGAAGAAAACACATGTTAGTTAGCTCCTGGCCAACATACTGATTAAATATGATATGATATTATGAAAGTATACACTACTGTTCAAAAGTCTGGAGTCTGAAGATTTTTTTCTCAGCAAGCAAGGATGAATTAAATTGATAAAAAATGACAGTAAAGATTTAATATTAAAAAAAGAAAAAAATGTTTTCTTAATATGATCCAGGTCCTGTGACTCACTGATTTAATTGCTGGTTTGCTGAAAAATTATAATTTCAGGGCTGTCTCCCGCCTCCCTGTAACCACTTTTCAAACCAAACTTACGCCTTGTTGTAAAAACTAAGGGCACAAAGTTAAAAACATACAAACATCCTGCTGGAAAACATCACCTAAAACCACTGAAACATAGCAGCTGGTTTATAGCTGGTCATTAGTGGGTCCAGTTTGGTTTAAATGGTCAACCAACGGAAGGACAGAGAGGTAAATGTTACCAAGAGTTTTGTAGAAATTTGATGGTTGCCCATTCATGTACATAGAAGCCAAGATGACTGCAGAGTGAACTGCCTCTCCTAAAGAATATTTTCCCATCACCATCTTAGCAGCTTTTTTTTTTTTTTTAGATTAGCAGCTAGCTAGATTATCTTTTTAGATAACTAGCTGAGCTGGTAGATCATTGTGCACCAAAAAAACAAACCAACTTACATGCATTATCATCATGCAGTCCTGTTCTCATTGGTGATATATTAACTAAT
Organism: Cyprinus carpio; assembly: GCF_018340385.1. Taxonomy (NCBI): domain Eukaryota; kingdom Metazoa; phylum Chordata; class Actinopteri; order Cypriniformes; family Cyprinidae; genus Cyprinus; species Cyprinus carpio. The sequence goes on from NC_056616.1 coordinate 5,224,234, forward strand.
TCATCATTGTTAATGATCTGTCTTAACTCAGAGATATGAGGATCATTCATAATGAAAACTACCTTCCTTCTAAAACATTCATCTTTGCTCAACATCGCACACAGCAGCCCGGACAGCTATGGAGGACAAAAACCCCTAGTTGTGTTTAATCATTCATACCGCATGAAGAGAGCCGGACATGATCCGCATACATTCATGCTGATGATGAATGCAAAACACCCCCTTTAAAAAACACTTTGTGTGCCGTGTTCATGATGATCTAATAAGCATCTAATACACCTCTCTATGTCTTTCATAAGAGAGCCTTTCAATCAAAGCTTCTGGAAGGAAGAACTCTCCATAATTTGAGATGGTTCCCATAGAAACACCATGCAGAAATCTATTTTTAAATGGTTAATGAAAGTCATTCTCACTCTGTTTAGACTAAAAAGTGCTGACTAAAGAGGACAAACTGTAGTGTCAATTCTTAGACAGCAAAACTGGGATTCAATACAATTTGCATGGTTCTAATACATGGAAAATTATGTACTTTTCAATGTAAATGTCATCAAGTAATTTGAAAATGAATGTCTGTGAAAATTAAATGAATGTGAGTTTTTGATTCTGATAATGAAGACGGAATGTAATGGGGAAAAGACAATTCAATTATTTCAAGTAAAAAGTAAAAAATAAAAAGTAACACTGCAAGAACTAAGCATTAAAATTTTTGGTAACAGGTTAACTAGTTCACTCAACCACATCCTATTTGTGTGAGATTTATCAGCTATATATTCACAACATCAACACTTTACAATGTACATTATGCAATATTACTAAAAGTCTCTAAATAATGAAAAACAAAGTCTCTAATGCAAAACATTTCTAAAAAGCCAATACTTCTGTATACTTGCCACATGCAGTTATTTCAACAGCAAACATTGTATGATAATTATATTCATAAATTTTCCATATGTTTAACATGTAAATTAATACATCTCGACATGTTAAAAAATTTAATTCAAGTTTGTTCTGTTGTACTGGTGTTTTAATTTTTTTATGTAGTCATGTTATCGTAACACTTGAGTATAGAGACAAATTCTCACTAGTAACTAGTTTATTAACATGCCAATTACAAACATATTGGCTGTTTATTAGTACTTATAAAGCACAAATTCTGCATGACCATATTCAACATCCCTAATCATACCCAATACCTAAACTTAACTATCTTACTATCTGACTATTAATAAGCAGCAAATTAGGAGTTTAAGTCATAAGTAATGATTTGTTAGTGGTGAGAATCGGGCCTTAAAATAAAGTGTGACCAATGTTATTTTCATCAAATAAAATGTGAACAAATTAACTGCTTATGCAATTAAAAGTAATTAAAGCATTAGTGAACTAAATCAGCTGAAACTAGCTGTCTTTAACTATTAATCATTGGCTAATTTTACACACAAAACAATGTGTAATGGTAATGTCTGATGCCTTTGTTCACTGCTTAGAAGTGACACAAAAAAATCTATAAAACATGAAAGGTCAACTAAAATAAACAGGCACTTGACCTGTTTTCTCAAAGGAGATGCTGAGTCAAAACAATTGAAAGAAATTCAATTTCAGCTCTGCATTAATGCTGTAAAGACTTTCGGCTGACAATGGCAAGATTCTCAAGCAAGCATGCAACATGAAACACACGGTGGTGAGACTTCCTCTGCATTGGCTGAAGGCTACATGTTCAAAGGCGCATTTGCTTTTCCATTTATTCATTCATCGTATTTTCAGTAGGTTTGCTAATTTTTCAAGGGAAAATGAAAGGAAAAAGTTTTCAAAGGTAGGAAAAGTGCCTCCAGTTCTGTACAGGAAAAGCCTATAGCAGTCTATACCAGATGAAAGATTTGACGCACCAAGGATCTCCTTTTTTCCCCACATTGTTGCTGAACAGAGCCAAACTGATTAGGCTGAGCTTTCATTTTGGAATAATATCCCACGGTATCTAGTTTGAGCGTCTTTTTTTTTTTTTTTTTTTTTTTATAGGGCTGTCAACTGATTACAAATTTTATCCAATTAACTTAATGATTATACATGCTGATTAATTAACCAAATTAAACAATATAAATATTTACTGACAAAAGTATCTGAAGACATTAGTGATGAGACAAATACATCACCAAACAAATGGTCATTAAACAGAATCCCATCACTGTCCAACAGGACTTTTATTCTTGTATATATCAAGCATATACACATATGAAGACTGACTTGACTAATTATGTACATTTGTTATATGTGACCCTGGACCACAAAACCAGTCTAAAGTCACTGGGGTATATTTGTAGCAATAGCCAAAAATACATTGTATGGGTCAAAATTATATATTTTTATTTTATGCCAAAAATCATTAGGGTATTCAGTAAAGATCTTGTTCCATGAAGATATTTTGTAAATTTCCCTACCGTAAATATATCAAAACTTCATTCTGATTAGTAATATGCATGGCTAAGGACTTCATTTGGACAACTTTAAAGGTGATTTTCTCAATATTTAGATTTTTTTGCACCCTCAGATTCCAGATTTTCAAATAGTTGCATCTCAGCCAAATACTGTCCTATCCTAACAAACCACACATCAATGGAAAGCTTATTCAGCTTTCAGATGATGTATGAATCTCAATTTCAAAAATTGACACTTAAGACTGGTTTTGTGGTCCAGGGTCAGAGATCGCATTACCTTATTTTCTTGGATAAAAAGATAAGTTGCATCGGTGAAGGTCAAATTTTACTACTGCATTCAGAAATTAGGTAAAACACTGAATGGTCACACTTTATTTTAAGGTCCAATACTAACAATAATAACAGTTAGTAAATTAGTTGTTAAATTTAGATATTAGATATAGAATATTAGATATTAAGAGTCAAACTCACTAACCATTAGGCCACGACTTCCCCATAACAACTAAACAAATAAACAATAAACAGCCTAAACAAATTTATTTAAAGCAAAACTAGAAATCTCTATCATTTCAAATATGTGTGCTTCACACACTTTTTTCTCAATTTGTGTTACAGGACTACGTTGCTTTGTAATATTAGTCGCAGCAAATTTCAGATGATTAAAAAATGGAAAATACGGCAAATTAACATGCTATAATTTGCTTGGATTGATTTGTATGTACAGTTTCTGAGGGTCACTCACATTCAGTAGGGCCTCCTGCCTCTGGGGGAGGGAAGACAGCTGTGATTCTGAGTGGTAGAGGGTCATGCCCTTCCGCAGGACTCGCAGGTCTCCCGGATTACACTGCCGAATGACACGAGAGGGAGAGGCATTATGACTCGGTGCATATTAAACATCCCATTCAACTAAACATACTTTACTGTTCTTACAGAAAATAAAAGTGGCAAGAAAAAGTTGTGAAAACAGTGTGTGCAAGAAGTCTGGAGATCACAGCTGGTATGAGAAAAAAGGAGAAAAGCTGCTTTAAAGGGACAGTTCACCCTAAAAAAAGATAAATCTGCCATTTAAGTTGTCACTTAAGTTCTTCCAGAGCTGTGTGAGTATCATTCAGTTGACGGTAGCCATTGACTTTCATAGTATTTTATAGAAGTCGGCAGCTACCGTAAACTGTGTGGTTACCAACATTCTTCAAAATATCTTCTTTTGTTTGTGTAATGGCACATACCTGCATATCGATAAAATCAGATCAACTTACTAAATAGGAAGTCTGACTTCAAAGTCGCATTCTGTTGCACTTTCCCAAGAGTAAAGTTTGAAATTCAGAGTTTCTTAGATGAATGGAGCTCAGGACCAAAACAAACCCCCACACAGCACCTCCTTTAAGTATTCTTGTCCACAGAAAGTGAGCTGGAATCTCTTCATGCTGCTATAATAAAGACACCCACAGGCTCCAGCTGGCATCATCTCTAAGCTCCAGTGATCCTTATGACATTTCAATGTCTTGCTTTCATGTTTCCTGAATGCATGTGATCACTGTAAGAAAGACCTATAAATAACTCTGTCACTCTCTTTTAGAAGAGAAACTGTGTTTAAGGGGGCTGTGAGGAAGATGTGAACTTCACATCCGCCTGCAACCTAAACATACTGTATTACCCACTAACCATCTATGGTATTTAGGACACCTTGTTCAAGGACTGATGTACTTGTGAAGACAAGTACAATTTTGTTTGTATGCATTTTCTGTAGAATTTGATGAAGAATGGAGACATTCCATAGGCGTAATGGTTTTTATACTGTACTAACTGTATTTTATCTCCTTACTCTAACCCCATACCTAAACCTACCCCTCACATAAACTCTCTGCATTTTCAAATTTTCAAATAAAAAAATTATTTTGTATGAGGAAGCTTGTTTCCTCATGGGGACCAAAAAAGTCCCTACAAGGTCAAAATATACTGGTATTACTATACTTTTGGGGACATTTTGTCCCTATAATATAGGGAATACCAGGTACACAAACACAAATTTTATTTGATTTTTACTTGACATATTTCAATGTGGGAGGGACAATAAATAATTCGGTTGCATTCTATGCTGTAGTTGGTGTTAAAGGGTTAGTTCACCCAAAAATGAAAATTAGGCTGAGTTTTACTCACCACTGAAGCATCCTAGGTGTATATGACTTTCTTCTTTCAGAGGAATCCAGTCGGAGTTATATTAAAAATTGTCTTTGATCTTTCAAGCTCTATCATTGCAGTCAGCGGGAGTTACAGTGCATCAGTCCCAAAAAACTGCGCCCTTCCATTAAAAAAAAGTGTCTCACACGGCGCCGTGAGACACTTTTTTTTTATGGAAGGGTGCTTTTTATTTTACTTCTTTTGGACTGAAGGAATACAACAATGACTGCAATGATAGAGCTTGAAAGATCACAATTTTTAATATAACTCTGACTGGATTAGTCTGAAAGAAGAAAGTCATATACACCTAGGATGCCTCGGGGGTCAGTAAAATGCAGCCTAATTTTCATTTTTGGGTGAACTAACTCTTTAATTATTATTGTATTTTAACACATATTTTGATTATTTTACCTGACCTCCTAGGGCAATGACTCTCGATCAAGGGCCCAGAGCCCACCAGAGGGCCTTGGCAAATTTTCAGGGGGCCACAGGATGACTTAAAAAGTACTTTAATTAAAAAAAAATTATTATATAATGTTATAAAATGAATGGTTCAATTTGATTTATATAATGGAGTTATAAACAATGGGTTCCAGAAGTCGAAAGTGATTCTATGTTGTTATGTTATCTTTATTTTTGAAATGAACCTGAAAGCACTGAGGGAGTGTCAGAATTCCTGTGGACTGACGTTATTTTTCCATCACTGAGGCAACAGGAACTGCTGGAATGTAGCCTGTTTAAAGGGCCAAAATTCCTCACCTGACCGTATTGTTGCTCTGACAACATCAGAAAAATAAATTAGTGAAACATGACTAAGTAAACGTGTCGCACATGTAATTACCAGAATTGATATGATCAATCCTGTCACTCAACAACAGACTAGTCAGTTACTGAGTTAAAAAAAAAAAAAAAAAAAACCCAAAATCTAGTCAGTTTTGAACAAATGCACAAGCTTATTTTGCTGGACAGTCGAATATGATTTTAAGCAGTTTGACTGGATTTATACACAACAGACAGCGCTAAAACACAGAGTGGTGCCTTTTTTTTGAGAAGTTATGGGACGATGCCCAAGACAGATAAGTGGGTGTTTATTAAAAATTGAAACATGTTCGCATTCATCTTTACATCCATCAGTTTGTCAGACATGAAAAATTGACGCTGCACTACCTGTGCTACTTGAATAAATGATAAGATCGGAAAGACGTTTCAACACAGAGGGACAAGCATATGAGCTCATGCGCCAGAAGCCCCCGAGCACAGCCCAGCATGTTAGCACAAGCGCTTAGCCTAGCATGCCATTGTACACACACGCTTTGAAAGTCACAAAGAATATGAATGTAAAGATAAGAAACAAGCAAGAAGAGAGCTATAGGAGGACATAGAGCTCCACCATTACTGAGCAAATGTGTGGTAAAATTACCTTCATGGACAGCTTTGATAAGCTATAACGGCTACAGGGCTGGAGAACACAAAACACATTTCACAAACTAATTAAACAAATACAAGTACATGTTCATACAGTTTCTTCACTAGGGCTATCATAACCAGGTTTTGGGAAATGCAGCCCTGGTTAACTAGTCAGATAATAACGTTTGGACTTCTTATGTGTGGTTTTGCAGGACATTCAACATTAGATTGTCATCTGATATCACCAGATTCAAAATTAGACGCTTGAATGAAACGCAAATCCTTTCGTCTTAATTTTGTGAAATGCCATCATAGATATTTTTCATCATAGATTTGTGATTTTTCAGTGTAAAATCAAACATTTTGTTGGAGACCTAAAATAAGGCCTAATTATTATTACAGTCACCTGTTGAATTTTTGTTTTAATGTAAACAAAGCCAGTGGATTTTTACTACAAGCTAAGGTAATGTAGGAGGGAAAAAAAAGAAGAAAAAAAAAGAAAACCCTTTTATTCATGGAGGTTCCGGCTTTGAAATCTTTGATTCTGACTTGTAGTGTACTTGCTTAAAACTGACCAAAGCATCTGTAATATAAAATAATAAAATAAAATAAAATAATATTTTTTAAAATGCCATTCGGACATTAAAGGGATAGTTCACCCAAAAATGAAAATTACCCCATGATTTACTCACCCTCAAGGCATCCTAAGTGTATATGACTTTCATCTTTCAGATGAATACAGTTGGAGTTATATTAAAAAATGTCCTGGCTCCTTCAAGATTTATAATGTCAGTGAATGGGGGTAGAGAATTTGAAGGCCAAAAAAGTGCGTCCATCCATCATAAAAAGTGCCCCACATTGCTCTGGGGGGTTGATACATGTCTTCTGAAGTGATGTGTTTGTGTTAGAAAAATATATATATTCAATACTTTATAAACCATAATCTAGATTCTGCTGACTGTCATCACTTCACTTATTAACTGCCCAGTGCCATGTGGGGCACGTTTAATGATGGATGAATGCACTTTTTTGGGGTTTTAAAATCTCAACCCCAAATTCACTGCCATTACAAAGCTTGGAAAAGCAAGGACATTTTTTTTTATATAACTCTGATTGTATTTTGTCTGAAGGAAATCATGGGGTAATTTTCATTTTTGGGTGAACTATCCCAAAAACTGATTTTGTTGATTTCATGGTGTCTTTCACCAAATTTAGCTTCTAATGCAAAGTATTTGCCTACTATTGGGCTCCAAGTTAAAACCAAATTGTGCACACAAGTACAATGTTCTCTGTTTTTGATTTTGCAGCTAGCCTTCTATTTCAGTTTCTGCCAATCAAAATGAAAGTCAGTGCTGAAATGCTGAAAAACTTCCAACTATTGCAGAACAACACTTCCATTTCAAACGCATTGCTGCACCTGCACTGCACACTGAATTAGCTGAAGCATTTCCCAAAACTAGATCACAATCTGGGAAAAATCACAGTACATGATCAGGTGTGTGACCAGTTATTACCAGTTCATCAGCAAAATAAAGACTTTCTGGACCTTTCCATGAAAACAGACCTGTCATTATCAGGGTCATGTGGGTTTAAAGTAAGTTCCAAACCAAAGCGTCATCTATCACAACAGTTGAAATGGCTTTTAGGAAAAGCTTAGTGTAGGTATCCTGGGAAATCAAGAGTTCAGCCCAGTTCGTGTGCGCTCAGGACAGCGTTCTCCGAAGGATTGAGCTCTCCTCTGAATTAATCATGCTTCAAGTGAATTCACTCATTCTCAGAGGACTGCAGCGATGAGACGCAAACCGCTTTCTCTTATTTGACCAGAGGGAGAAAGTAACTCTCTTGCATTTTAATCATAGCTTTACAAAGTGCTTTCCATCCTGGGGATAAAATGCTTTCAGACGTTCCATGCACTATGTTCCACATGTTCAGAGAAAGAGTCTCAAATAGATATGCCTCGAAAAGGCACAACAATTTAAGCGTACCGCCGTCTGGTACACCCACATCCACTGCAAGACAGAGGGGGACTGGAAATGAAAATGTAATGAGGATATATCATTAAAAGAGAGAATTATTGCAGATCCAAGGACTCTTTCAAGTCAGTGGCCATGCCAACACTCTTGGCTTTGTTTCTATGAATACTGTGTGATGAATGTTACCAGCAAAGGCCTTCATAAGAACTGCTTTGTAGTCAGTATTTCCAATGCCCACACAGTGTTTTCGTTTTCACTGGAGACTGAAAATTCAATCACTTATGCATCACCATGTCATTCTGAACCAATGCGACCTTCTTTATTCCAAGAAACATAAAAGGTTAAATGCTAAAAATGATTTAGCTGCTCTTTTACATATGATGTAAGTGAAAAGGGATCTGGAATGTTAAAAATTGTCAATACGGCTTGTGCAGTATATTGCAAGCTTAATGAATCCACAAAACAGCCGTGCAGGACACATTTATGTTCCTGTGTCACGGAGGTCAAACCTGAGATCTAATAGCAACATGTCTGAATGGATGTGGCACACAAAGCACATCAGAGAACATGATATAGATTCATTTTAAAAAATTATTCTTAAAATGTCTTAAAATGCTAATTATTTCACTGAAATTCCACAATGTTATAATTACTGTAATATATAATTACATAATTATAATAATGACGCTCCTTATATTCAAACCAAAAATAAATGACAGTATGAACACTTCCGTTTAAATTTTGGATTTTTTTTAATGTTTTTGAAAGAAGTGTCTCATGGTCACCAAGGCTGCTTTTATTGGTTCAAAAATACAGTAACATTGTTACCATTAATATATTTTAATTTTTTCTATTTTATTCCTATGATGGCAAAACTGACTTTTCAGCTCATTACTCCAGGCTTCAGGGTCACATGATCCTTCAGAAATGCTCATTTGATGCTCAATTATCAGTAATGGTTCTTGAAAACAAACTTATAAATGTTGAAAACAATTATTTTTTTTTTTTTCCAGGATTCACTGATCTCTTCTGTAACATTATAAATATCTTTACTTTCACTTTATAATTATTTACTTTCACAGTATATTCTTGCTGAATGAAAGTATTATTCTTTTTTTTTTATCTACCGTATCACAGTTTTCACAAGTATTATGCAGCTGTTTTCAATGTTGAAAATAATTCTAATAATAATTAAGAAATCATCAAATAAATGCAGCCTTGGTAAGCTGACCAGTAATTGATTGATTGAAGAAATAATCAACAGATGACCTGATTCTCACAACAATTATTACAGTAGTCGCAGCCTTATTCACCAGAGTACAGTTAAGTTTTAGATTTCTGGGTAAACTATCCTTTTACCTGCAGGTACAGTGAGCTTTAAAATAAGAACCTCTGTGAAGCTATGAAGATGTAATTGCCCCTCACTTTTCCAAACATGAACGTTTTATTCCTACCTACACATCTACACAAGCTGGAGAGGGTGAAAGAACTAGTGAAATCCTATTCAAGTGCTGAGGAGAGTGGGCTGTAATGCTGTTCTGCTGGATGGGTTTTATGGTAAGTGTTTTGTTGTAGATGTCTGTACTACGGTGGCGGGTGAATACATTTGTGACATTCGGTGATAGGCAGATTGATTGTGGTGCCTCCAGGATAAATAGGTGAGCTTGAAATGCTCTTTCGGTTGGTAAAACCCACTCATTCTCCAGAAGGGAGGTTAAATTGAGGCCACAGACGCTCAGAGATGCCCACACAATCCTGGCGTGACGGTAAGCTGCTCCTTCTTCCTGCCGGAGGGGATGCTGTGTGCCAATTTAACACAGTCTGACCCACCATGAATTAAAGATTGGCTGCCTCTTTCGTAAACTGCCGCCACTTATATTGGCACCCAATGGCAATAGTAAGTGTAGATTACTCATATTTTCAAGAGCTTTAGAAAGAAAGCATGTTGTTAACTCCTTACTTGTGAGAGCAGTTTGTTGTTATTGTCTTCTAGAATCCGGACCTTGGTTTCTAGCTGGCGAATGTAGTTTGAGGATGCATCTGCAAGACAAAGACAGAAATGAGATCAATTAAAATTCTAAAGTGAACCAAAAAACTACAGTGTTAGAACTAGTGATTTTCTGTTGTTAATGAATGAATTGGCTTTTGTTGTTAAATTCCATACCAACTTATTTTTAGCTCTAAACAAGACATCTTGTTTATCATGATCATCAACATTAATTGGCACATCAGGTGACGCATTTTGAAGTCACTTTGGCCCAAATGGCCCAATGCACATAACTTTGATATTTTGGACCACTTATCACAAGGTGAAATTTCAGCTTAATTAAAGTCTTGAGAATACAGCCTGTGATCTATTTTGGGGTTTGTTTTGATTCAGTTGATTCAGTTTACTTGATTTCTCATACATATGTGATTTTAATTTAATCCCACAGTGCTTTAAGCTTAAAATTAGCTTCCTTTCTAATAACACAGTTTAGATCATTTCTGTTTCCTCACTGTCAAAGAATTCAAATGACTAAAAGCATCATTTATGGTTTGATGTGGTCTGTACCGAGCCAGTAACTTTGGACACTAGCAATCAATGTGTAATGCTGCTCATTTAATTCTGGGCTGGCATCAAGGTTCAGGCCAAGAATGCATGGAAAACTCATCTCATCACAGACTTCGTAACATGCAAGACTAAAACAAAAATCTAAATACATTATCGAATTATAAGGTCACAAATTAAGTGAATGAATACTATTCAAAAATGGAGGGGAACATTTTTGAGTAATGAAGGAAAGAAAATTGTTAAATTATAGTTTTGAATAGATTCATTGAAAATGACCATTTGAACTGGTTCATGGAAACACATTGGAGCATTGCAACCGGCCCTTAGATGAGGGGGGCCGCACTAAATATTACTTTACACTGACATAAAATATTTCCTGTTTGTAAAATATATTACACTGCAATTTTACATTTGACCAACTGAGACACCTGGCTTTCCGACCTTCTTGAGTGACCTACCAAATTCAATGGAGACCACGAAATAAAGCACATACTTTGACTTATCCTTTTGAAACTTTTTTAAGGCATTTGATTAATTTGGTTATCCACAGAGCAAAAACATTTGCTGAGTTAGCTGGGAAACTGTTACAGTTAAAAGTTCCTTATGAAGCAAGAAATGTTTATGTGCACTGAAATCCCTTTTTGCTGATTTTAATCATTTAATCCAAGAATTTATGTTCAATTTCCATGAAAACTGCAAAAATTAAAGCCATGCAAAAATGTGGTTCATATTTCCTCTGGTATAAAAGAGTAACTTTATTTGCTTAAGTAAGACATGACTGTGTTGGCATAGTGTAGACAATGGGCGGCATTAGTTATTAGCCTAATAGTTAATGTCTGAGTAAAGCCCTTAGCAGTGGACAGTGAGGCAGTGCAGGGCGCCTGTAAATCCCTAGTGACACTCTAATCTAACTTCATCTGGCTGACTGAATGATGATGGGCACGGGCCAAGCCGATTAAGATTAAACTTCGATACACAAAACCCCTGGACCAGCTCAGATCCACCCACTACCAGAAATCAATCCAGCCAGAACCAGCTATTAGAAATATGACTCCACTACCCCAAAGCAATTCAGTTTCCATCATTCCAGGCAGCTAAATGTTTCTGTCAGCATAACTCGCCACACAAGAGAACTCCACTCAACTATAGTCATCAGATCTGGTGGTCTGAGGACAACATAGCTGACCTTTAGCTGTAAGACACAGCTCAAAGGACAACGTCCACAGAAACACCTCTATGTTATGACTTCTCAATTCTCAATGGGCCTTATCCTACATAACATCCAGTGCTTGTAGTGTCTTATTCAGTATTCCATACTTAAAATACTTAAAACTAATACAGTGTAGTTTTGCTTATACATACAGTGCGTCGCTGAGTGAATTGCTACAAGGTAAACTTTATTTTTTTAAATGACATTACTCGATGACATAGCAAGCAGATCCAACAAATTGTTCAAAACTGGTAATAAAAAAAATACTTAATTATTTCATAACCGAGTTTAAGTAATACAGTACATTCTAAAATGAAAACATTTCAGGATTCAATGCCATAAATAATAGTTCACATGCATGAATAAAATTAACTGTTATATCCACCTCATTTTTTACGTAAGATTCGTAAAGTTTTGGTGTCATTTGCTTCCAGTTATTTTACCTGTACAAAAACAGTCATTTATGTTGCTTTATATTGCACATTGGCATTTGTAATCATGTTATTTTAATTCATCATAATTATAAACGTACAGGTTTGTAGATTAAGGTTTAGAGTTTAGTGCACTTTGTTATTCTTCAAGTTATTTATCTATAGTGGCAAATGAATCAGAAATTTAGCACATTCACTAAAACTAGCTTACTTCATGGAATATCATTATAAATGAAGGTGGATGTGTTCCAAATTGTGATGTGAGTATTTTTTAAATACATTATAAACAATGTGTAAAATTCAAAAACTGTAATAATTTTTTTGGGGCATTATTTAAACTCTTCTGCACTTGTAAGACATCTAAATAGTTGTTTTATGGTTGTGTTTGTATGGTTTGGTGTGTATGTCTCTCCTGTGTTTATTATTGCAATTTACATAGTAAGAAATTATATTAAATTCCTTTCTAGTGATGTGATGTCAAATCACCGTTATTTATATTGCGCTTTTTACAATGCAGGTTGTGTCAACGCAGCTTTACAGTATTAAAAAAGGGAAATAGTGTGTCGGAGTAGTGTGCCGTTCTTCTTTCTAGCACACAATGTAGACCTATAGCATATTGTAGTTTGGTTTACTGTCTCCTAGACTCCAATTCTTCAGTTAGGAGTCCGTTCTGATTGTATTCAGGCACAACACTGCACAGTAATCAAATAAATCCGATGTGCTGATCAGCTATTTGTGCACGTTAGCTCAGTGAACTGACATGGATGTTTTTATGTGTGGCGGCACGACGCGGATGAGCGTGTGGGGGTGGGGTAGCGAGTCTGTCCCTCTCGCTTTGTCGCTTCCAATCGCATCAGCAATGCCATGACCCACTTCTATAGCCGCCACTGCGGCACAAGGCTCACGCGGGAATCTTCAGGATAGGCCACATGGGCAGCGACTGTTAAGCAGTCTTCATGACATCACAAGCAGCCCCTTCCAACAGCAGTCACACCCCAAACCCACAAACGCAGCAGGGTTTGTTCAGAGAGAACTGAGATGAATTCCGACTTCTTGGAAACACGCTGATAAGCCTACAGAAATGCTGTCATTCAGTTTCCTTTGAACATCTGTTGCAACACACTGGGCGCTGCCTACTGCGTGTGAGCATGTGTTTTAAATACAAATCAAAATCTGTGTGTGCATGTATGTGTGTGAATGACTCGTGAAGGAGAGAAACGGAAAAGAAAAACTAGCAGGAAAAAACTCCAAGCGAAAGCTTTAAATGGGTGTGTGCATGAAGTTGCTGGATCAATTGCTGCAAGATGTGGCAGTCCAAGCAGAAACAACAGTCCCTACGATAATTCATTCCATACAGCCTGACCTCATTCTGTTAGAAAACTACAGCATGGCAGACAATGAAACTTAAATTAAAGAGAGGCGGGAAAGCTACAGACCAGAGATAGGGAAAAAACCTATTCACTCTGTCTGAGTTTAGAATTCAAACTTGGCTAAAAAGAAAGTCAGAAAAAAAACTTGTTTAAAAGTCTGAACAACCTTTCTTGTCTCACCGGAGGATAGGGGAAGTAAAAGATGAGAAGTGAAAAGAATGTTAGAGAAAGACAGGAATAGATAGACAGCGAGAAGTTTGGATAGTGAGTTCAAGTTCAGGCTCTAGATTGGAATCCTATTGGTGGAGTTTGCTGTCACTACTGCTCTATTAGGGATTTGAACAAACTATTATTTATACTAGAACATGTACAATATATATAAATTGTGGTTTTTGTTAAGGAGAGTTTTAATTTCACTTTTCTGTTTAACTATTTTCACCTGACAAATGATAAAACGGATGAAAATCCCATAAGTTCCAGACACACCAAACCTCAGATGAACTAGCAGCCGACTGTGGTGTCACCTCACATCGGCTGGTTACAAAAGTTGCACTTGAAAACACCACAAAGCCAACAACAAACTAGTGTGTGCATTTTGCACCTTTGTGAGCGTAAATGTTTCTCCACACCAGAAGATGGCAGTAGTCTGTATGCATTGTTCATAAAGGGAAACTGGAGGAGCTAGGATTACATATACTATACAAACCCTATACAAAGTAATGCTTAGGTAAAAATCGCTTGCATCATTTCTGTTTTTCTTCTCTTTTCTTCTTGTATACTTGTTTTGAACAGTGATCTGGCTCATGGGAAGGCTTCTCAGATGTTTTTTTGGATTGCAAACTGATAATTTGTTTTTTTTTCTGCATGACTAAACAAAAATACAACATTTTTTTTTCTGCATGACTAAACAAAAATACTATATCATTTCAACATATTTTTTCCGGAACACTCCCTTGCCTGCTATTCATCAGGCCTCAACAGGTTAACACATCCCACTTCTCAATAACCTCACACCTTTGGTTGCCATGTTGTGCTTGGCATTCAAACAAAGCATCAAGTTAAAACCACAAGCAGCATGACATTTAACATAAATCTGTTTAACTTCATTGAAAACAGCTGAACTCCTATCAAAGTAATACAATGGTAGTCAGTGGGGTTCAAAACAACACTGGATTCATTGTATGGACAAAAACAGAAGAAAGTAAGTCATTACCGTACACCTTCAATCATTACCTCAGCTTGGAGAGTGGTCTTTAGTTTAATCATTGACTACAGCAGCGACCTTGATCCTCACTTTAGCACACAACTACAAATGAAGTCATTTACTTCAGCCGAGTCGCCTCCTCAGGGAGACAAAAGTGTTGTTTATTTACTCTAATAAACTAAAGAGGTTTTTTAAGGCTATTTATGTCTTTAGTTTACAGGTGAAGTTGGTAAAATGTTGGAAAACGTTTTGAGGTTAAAATACGTTTTCTTATCCCATTCTAATATTTAAAGACAACTGTCATTTGTAGGTTGATTTTCAAGAAAATCTAAACAATGTGGTTTTGTGACATTTATTTGTATAGCACTTTACAAAGCAGCTTCACAGCAATAGACAGGAAAATCACAGTTGCAAATTCAGTTACCTCAATTTCAGCTGTAAAGCAGCTCAATTTAGTTAAATGTTGATTCAGTTTATATCAAAAACAATGTTAATGATGCAAAGTTCATCAATTTTAAAACTACTTAAAAGGCAGCTCAGTGTCATGATCCAGCTCAGTTCATTTGATATTTTGTTCTTACGGTCAAATCGATAATATTTCGGAATTTTTAATTTTCTTTTAAAACTGCTGTTTTCCAGACCAGCATCAGTTTTTTTTTTTTTTTTTCAGCAAATGCCAGATGGGTGGAGTTTGAAGAGCCATTATTTTTGTCATTCTCTTTACTGCCACTAATTGATGCAGAAATAATACACTCAACACTTCCCCTTTAAGATGTGTGTGGCCAAGTCTTCAAACTGTTACACTAATCTGTTTTACAAGCTTGAGCTCCCAGACATTTTTAATTATATGGTGCTTTCAGAAAATACACCCTCTTGATCTCATTGCCTTGTGTTGAAGTCAAACCAAATGTACTTTTTAAACGTAACATGACATGTTTATTTTTAATCCGTCTGTGTTGGATGGCTTGAAATATAGCTGACTCACTAAGAACTCATTTACTATGTGGGGCCACTGACATAACAGATCAGATCAGTCCTGTTGTCTTGACGATCAAGTTGTTAGGAGTACCAAAGATTATAAAGATTATCCAAACACTGGTAAAGCTCTGATCTGTCCTAGAAGCAATGTGAATTCAACTGTGAAAAAACACAATGCATCCAAGAAGAAACTATTAAGATCAAGCCATCCCGTACCAACTGCAATTGGACAAAAATTCAAAAGAAGTGTGTACTTTTTGGAACTTGCAGAAACTGTTTTCACACTAGGGGCCCTATTTTAATGATCTAAGCACATGGTCTAAAGCGCAAGGCACAGGTGCACTCAGGGCGTGTCCAAATCCACTTTTGCTAGTTTAACGACAGGAAAAATGGTAGTGTGCAAGGTGCATGGTGTAAAAATGTTGTCTCTATTCTCTTAATGAATAATGGGTGTGTTTTGGGCATAACGTACAATAAACCTATCAGAGCCTCATCACCCATTCCCTTTAAGAGCCAGTTGCGCTTGCGACTTCACTATTTACACGGTGGAATTTGCAAGCGCAAAGACTGAACGTGTCTCCAGAGAGGAAGCGGATCTGCTCGTGTGTGAGCAAATAGGTAGCCTAATTCTGATAAATGCTATGACTTTCCATTATGACATGTAGGCATTAACACAATAATAATACTTTACATTGTAATACTGTAATTTAGGGCTGTACAATTAATTGAATTTCTAATCGCGATTACAATTATGGATGCTACAATTAAGTAATCGTTCAAAGCGGCAATTAATTGTTCAAAGTCCACTTATGTTTTTCTGCACGCTAAAGATAAGTTTTTTTCTTTCTACGTGTTATCTTAAGGGTTTTTCCATTGTTTTAGTTTTAGTATAACATACCATTCATATTTTTACTTTTTTTTAATTTAAAGAAGAAACCAATCCGATATTTGACATTTGAGGCTTAATACTATAGAAAAGCACTTTTTCAGTTATAGTGTTTTCAGCTTGTTTATTTTCATATGAAAATACGGCATGCAGTTGAATCAAACAATGGTATAAACATCATTCAATGTAAATTGTTATAATCGTAATTAATAATCGCAGTTACAATTTCAAGGGAATAATCGACAATTATGATTTTTGTCATAATCATGCAGCCCTACTGTAATTTTTAATATTTGGCATGTTTGTTAGCTGCTGCGTGTCCCTGTGTGTGTAATATAGGGGCATATTACTAATGCGCTTTTTAAATAACGAAAAATACTGCGCCGTAGGCTTTAGACCGGGTTTTAGTTAGTCAATGGTGCAGTCTATTTCAGTTGCCTCAAAATAGCAACGTGCCATCAATGCGCCTGAACACACCTTGTTTTTAGACCAGCAAGGCCATGAGCGCACAAATGCATTTGCTATTTAAATAATGTGGTGCAGGATGTGAAAATGATAACTGCGATGGGCTAAAACTAGCAGAAAACACTTGCGTTGCGACTGACCGGGTGTATGATAGGGCTCTATCATTTTACAAAGACCAGAGTCAGTTTGATGTCAGAGTTTGGTTTAGTTTAGCTGGTGTGAAGTTTTTTTTTTTGGCACTATTTAAAATTAATAGTGCTTCCCAAACCTGATCCCATTTAGAGTGTCTCTATATCTCACATAACCACTGTAGATCACAGGAGCATCTACTGATAATGAGCTGAATCAAGTGTGTTTGATCAGGGAGTTGAAAACATTTACTGTTGCACTGTGCATTCCTCACACGTTCATGATTTCCATGATGCTTCAGCATCTTTTGAATGGTTGACCTCGTGGAACTTGAAGACTTTGCCATTAGACGTTTCTCATAGTCCATAATCAAACTGTCTTCAAACAACACAGTGGTTATAAACATAAAATAATGCAGCGTTCCAGACAACCCGTAACCCGTGTTTTTCCAACCTTCTACCCGTGAAACTGCACTGGAACGGCAGTCAAACCCGTGACTTCCCACTCGTGAACTCGTACTAGATCAATGTACTCCCAGTTCCGAGCTCTGACGTCACATAGCCCGCGAAACAACAATGGCAGCCCCTACGGATAATATTGCCTACGGATGTGGTGTTTATGCAAGTGGTACACGGTGAGAAATAGACTTTAGGATAATATAACATTGCAATAAAATTAATAATCAATTCCTTGCGCTCAGGAAGTTTGGCGTGACTTGCCTGGAACGCTACAAAGTCGTGAGTCGTGGTTTGAAGTCATGACTTATGGGCTCAAAAACCTGCCTGGAACGCAGCATAAGATCCAACCTTTATCGCATTATCCCTCAGGCCTTCTAGCTCCATGACCATGTAAATGTTAATCACATCAGTCCACAGCAAGAGGTACAACAACATATCCTCTGGGACAGAAGACATATCACATTATCAGAGGGCCTTCAGAGGCACAGCTGAGCACATCACAGCAACTACAAATGTCCAATAAATATTTAATTTACTACTAGATGCCAAGATCAACAAACGCGAAGAGATTCCTCTCCATTCAGATTACATGAAACAAGTGTATGAATTTTGATATCAGCAGCCAAACTACCTTAGATATATAATCTGACACAATTATTGTTATCACTGTATAAACTAATATGGGATCTATGTGGTCAATCAGTCATTTGGTTTTGGTAGTAGTAGTAACAATAACTGTAATAGTAACCAGGATCATTTTGGCATGCTTTTATAGTGGAATTATCAAATTTAATGCAACATTTTTATTAAAAATGATTATCAGCATAATATGTTCAGATTAATTAGACATTTAATTGGAGAATTCACATGAATTTCAGAATGTGATGGGATTAATAACCTCAAAATAGCTAAATATTGAATGATGAATCAGTCTGGATGACATATCAGTATATCACTAGTTCTAACGTATCTCATAAGGTCTGACCAACCAGACACTGTCATTCGCTGAACATGGTAATTATGAAAAAAAAAATCACCTGCTTATCCATTATGCTCACATGTAGATCATGTGTAGACTTGCCTTGCCTTCCACTTTTAAATCTCTTGAGAGCAGACAAACACACACAGGGCAGGCTGGAGTATTTAAGCTGGTAGGTGGCAGGCAGAGCGCCTGTGGTACAATTCTAGCAGATTCCACACAGTTTTAAGTAACGCTGACACCACAAGCCTCAGAATTTCAGTGCATCCTCAAGTGTGATCTCACCACTGGCAAGAGGAACCCTTATGTAACCCAAGACGCCAATGTGTTTATCTAGAAAGACATGAACTTCAATTATCTGTGTTGTTTCTGGGCAAGAACAAATTTCTAGTCCTCCACCATGGACCACTAACATTACAGAGGTTGCTGGAGAAAAAGCTAAGTATTTTACAATGTGGATGCAATGCAGCAAGTCAAAAAGACCCACAGAATCCATATGAGCCATGAACCATGATCTTAGAGTTTGAGGTGACAGGGAGTTTGCTCATGGGATATTTACTGAAAATCATGCAATTTTTTGGTAGATTAGCACAACTGTTGTCTCCATCAAAATCGATTGAGCATTTTCCTTATGTACAAAGAGATGACTGACAATGTGGGATTTGTCTACTATTAAATATGTGAAAATCTCTTCCATTACCAGTTATGCAATATGAAAATACATGTTTGTCTTTCCCTCACAAAATTATTGTATGGTTTCAAATTAAATTAATTATTAACTAAGCTTTGAAATCATATTAGGTCAGAAGGCATTTTCTGTTGAGTCCTCAAAAATGATCATGTGAAGCATCGTGATGATCTCCACCTCATTCAAGTGTGAATAAACATAATCATGTCATACACTATATAAATATTCAGTATTCAACTGCTGAAAAACTGCTTTTTCTATACATAAAAATAGATTAATACACTTTATAAGAATATAATTAATTGACACTGACTAATCCTATATTCTCAACATCATTCAGGTTTAGACTATATTTCTAAATCTCTGCTTTAATTAAGAATGAGACTTTTCCCTTTCTCAGCCTAAGCAGATGCCAATAGTCTCAGGGGTAAAAAGAGAAACACGAGACATAAACAGAAGACAAAAAAAATAAAAAAAATTGAACTGTCTTCTCAACAGCTCACTGGAAATTTGACATGAAGGTGTCAGAACAACATGTGTGAACCTGTACAAATATGTCTTTTTTAGTTCTTAGTCAAAACAATTCAGTGCATTTTGGTGTCTAGTGGTTTTATATAACAGTTATAAGTGCTATTTACAATGTATGGTGCTTGCAGTGGACTGAATATGTTTCACAAGTAAGTTAACAAGGCAACTGGGGAATATTCAAGTTCTATCGCTGTTCTCATATCACTTGGCAGTGTGGTCTATGAAAGATATTTAGAGAAAGAAAGAAAGAAATAACTTTCACAATGGAAAAAGTAGAAAAGTAAACAATTCATATTTTGCAGGGGAACAGCTACTGAGATCTGAAGAACTAGACATTGCCTTTTGTTGAACATGTTAATATGAAATCTCAATTATGAAAACTGAAGAAATCACCTGCCTTTCCACTACATTTGTTTTACTGGAAGCAGAAACTACAGGTCTGTTCTGAGGAAGTGCTGATTTCATGCTGGCCTGTCGATTCAATCTTATTAAGAGGGAATTTTATTTATCTTTTCAAAGAATTCGAAGTCATAAACATTTTCTGCAATGAAGTATTAAAGTCTACATTACAAAACAATCATAAACCTATGGCCTTGGCTTGGGCATATTTAAAGGTGCCTATGTTTATGCTTCTATGGTAAGGCATCCTTGTTATTATCTACCCACATTATGCAACTGACTGTGGAAAAACATTACTTCAACATGCTAATGAAGCCATGTCTTTCCATAAGGGCTGAAGGTCTATCGGAACATAAAAGTGCATGTGCATGCAGTATTATGACTTTTGCTACTGTGGTCTCCTTGTGGGACAGCAGAAGTGCGAATTTTGCATGACTCTTCCCTACACCAGATTCATGTGACATTTCAAGACCTGTCTGTGAGTTCCCGCAGAAACCTAAGGTCATATTCAAATGCATTCTCGCCCATCTCAGTACCTACCACTGAACCAGTGTCCTGTATAATCTCTGACCACCGAGAGTTCACTGATCCCACTGGGCGCTGATGGAGCCAGAGATGAAACCGCAATGCAGAGACCTCAGGCAAGCTCTGACTTCATCTGATGGAAATGGCTTCAGTGCAGTTTTTGCAGAGCCCTGACTACACATCTGTGGTGAAAAAACCCCCCCTCAAAACTCAAAGCTTAACCAGTGGTGATATCTTCCACCGGATTCACGATTTTCCCAATTAGTGTGGGTTACGTAACACCCTCATCCCTAGTATTCAGAACAGCAGGGACAGTGTCCCTGGTGTAAGGACAGTTTCTGGGAAAAGACATCTGACATGTGCTGCAGTGTTGTTTTCAGGCTTGTTTCTAGCAAGAAATGTACTTTCGTTTGAAAGACAACTGTTGTTCTATTCATTGGTGAATGAGGGATTGATGGCGTTTTTTTAAAACGAGCCTTAACCTCTTTTGAAGTTAAAAAATAGCAAAGTGACAATACCACAGGAGAGGATAGTGCACATTCCAAAAACACAAAAAAATGGTATCCTAGCAACAGGAGACTGATGCTGGAGGGTTTCGCTTTATTCCAGTAATGCATCTAGAGCTTAATCTGCTCAGATCTTTCTCTGGTTTGTAAGCTACTTGACTAAAGCTGTTTGAAAAAACAGACTTCTGATTACTTGATTGCAATTTTTTTTGTACTTTACCCTATTTTGCACACATATATATTAGATATATAATAAAAGTAAACTTTTTTGTTGTTTTTACTTTACATTTTATTCAAAGCATTAATTAAATGTACAGTTGGTACAATATTTCAATTGTCTTATTTAAAATTAACAGCAATATCTTAAGTTAAAATCTCAAAATATAAGAGAAAGCATAGGCCTATATCTTTGGTCCTCTGACTGGTCGTTCGCCATTTCTTATAAGTTAAAATTTTTTTCTTCACCTTTTTGTCTTCACTAGTTAATTTTAAATGCTTATGCAAAGTGATTTTACTAGCACAAAATATTTTGTGTTGTGTCACAGTTAAGTTTAGGTAAAAAGGTTTACACAAAAAAATAATAAACTAAAATAAAACAAAAAATCCTGCAATAGTAGAGGGTTAAAATATTTGATACAAGTATTACATATAAATTGTCCAAGTTAATCAAAAACAGAACAAACAAACCCTAGAAAATAAAGATGAGGATTCACCTCATGTGAACTGAAAATAGTATCATAGTACCATTTTTTCAGAGATTTAACTGAACCTTACTTCAGAAAGTACAGAATCAACTTCATGAGTTAATAGCTGATAATAAACAGCTTCATCTAATCTGATATGGATGTTCCTTGCAAGACAAAAAAGGCTAGATTTATATATCTTCTCTTTAATTTATAAAGGTCTGTCTCACAACTCCTTAAGTGTGGAATGCTCCTGGAATGTTGCTGCATGGCTAAAAACCTAAGACCACACAAGACCAGAAGCAAACAGTGTAAAGCCCAAAACACACTGCATGATTTTAGTAATCCTAGAAGTACACTGCATGTCATATTGTGTGAAATGGATCTAAGAAACTTGGGTACGATGTGTGTATGATGATGACACCTATTGACTCGTATGCTATGACGCACGTTACTATAAAAGAATACAACGTCATCAGCAAGCAACAAATAGCGCAGGATAAATCACACTTTATCAGTTGTATTTTTTATGTGTGCTGGAAAAAGTGGAAAGTGCGAAAGAGGAAGGGATAAGAGCTTGGAGTAAGCAGTTTTATGTTTTAGTGCCACATCACGTTGATTTCATGTCACATTTTTATTTTTTTGGTCAGTAAAAGTGAACCGTACCAGCGAACACACTGTGCGATGATCATGCTGTCTCGTAGGCTATCTTTGGTTGAAGAATGTGAAATCGGCCGTCTTTGAACCTCTCTCAATTTACGACAGGAGCCGCGATCACAGAAATTGTCACGGTCGTTTCACGATGCCAATCTTTCATCGGGGACAGCTGGAAATCGTGCAGTGTGTTTAGGGCTTAAGATAGCTTAAGAACATTATCATTCAGAGATGCTGTTCTTTCATGAATACACTTTGTAAAACCACTTGGCTTTTAGATAAGCTCTTCAGACTGCTGGAGACTGAATTCAGGATAAACCACAGCAAGACAGTGGTCAAGAAAATGTGATGACAAGCAATTTATATATTTTCCAAACTACAAACAGTGGCTTGGCCTGTTTCTAAGCAGGATGCTTAAGCATTAAGGTAAGATAATATTTTATGGAAGAAACCCTAAAAAACCATTTGCGTCATGGCCGAATTGCAAGGTGGGCATTAATTTTCTACAATTCAGAAGTTCCACAACTCTGCAGGAAGCGCTGCAGATTTCCAGATCCCATGATTTGCTAAAATAAGACCACTGTTGAAATGGTGATGACACACTCCTCCAATCCTGTCTTCACATGAGGACTGAGACGCCAACAGGGTTAGAGTCCCATCCTTATGGTGTGAAAGAAAAGCTATAACCTCCATCAGGAGTAAAAGTCTACAGGGCAGGCATTTTAACCCAGCTCGGAAGGTTTTCCTTTTGAATGCAGAAATGTCAAGTGCATTCATGCTTCGAGATGGTCCACTTCTTTAAAGCAATGAAAAGGCAGTCCCCAATTATTTAAAAAACAAGAGGAAATATTAAGATCTGTTTTGGGGACTTAAGGTATGGAGGCCCCAATGCAGGGGTGTCCAGTCCTGCACCTGGAGGGCTGGTGTCCTGCAGAGTTCAGCTCCAACCCCAATTAAACACACCTGAACCAGCTAATCAAGGTCTAACTAGGCATTCTAGAAACTTCCAGGCAGGCGTGCTGAAGCAAGTTGGAGCTAAACTCTGCTGGACACCCATCCTCCAGGACCGAGTTTGGACACCCCTGCCCTAAGGGGACATGTACTGCATGAAAATGGTGATGGAAAAATAAAAGATATAAGATAACACTTTCACATTCTCTCGCAAAAACACTGCATTTGTGTGTGTCCACTTGCAAAAGCAATGAAATATAGTTTTCCCCTCCTACCTCATCTTATTTCCATCACAAATGTTTTACAAGCAAACACAAACTTTCTCAGGAGAATGCAAACGTTTTGCAAGAGAATACAAAAGCATTCAAGTTATTCTTCCAATCTCATTTTTATTATCTCCATATTTACATGATAAACATTGTGTAGGGATTACATTATGTACGTGGGACTAATGAATGAATTCAAAAGCAGGATACTTGTGACCGATTTCATGAATCCCGAAAAGAACTTAAAGAGGGTGAGTTAATGAAGACAAAGTTTTTCATTGAGGAAATAATACAGATGTTAGGAAAAAAGGACCAAGCAATTACACACCACAATTTGGACAAAGTCATCAGAATAACATATGGGACACTGGGACGAAATGTCAAAGGTGAAAGATTGAGACACATTGTGTGAATTTGTTTAGAGAATACCCTCTCCTGGCAGATTGCAGAAACGGCTGACGCTCACAGGAAAATCTCCCTCCAAATTGGCCTGTGATGACATTGGGGACACTTTAGTTAAGTTTTGTCTGACACAATATGAAGGTCAAAGTTTGCATCAACAGAACAGGATTGCTGATTGTGTTCTTTGGAGCAGCTAGTACCCTGCCAATGTGCCACCTGGTGGCTTCATTAACAACTTTATTACACAGTATTTCATTAGACGGCAATAAATATACAGATAATCAATGCATTCCCACCTGGACAAAGCCTAGATTAATGCTGAAAATGGCTCTACAAGCTCCAGTCACAAACACTGCTTGTGGAGGTGGCAAAAAATATGGATAATATGCAAAACTATTTTCACAATCCATAAGCGGTGAGTAGCCTGAATTATAAGACTGGTTTTGGGTTTACCTGACCTCCAATTAGACACGTTTCTTTAGGGACAGTTACTGAAGAAGAAGACTTGTTCTTGTGTTCAAAAACAACTTGAATGGAACAGAACTCAGGGGTCCTGAAATCCTGAGATTTTTTAAAGCTTAACTATTTTAAACATTTCAGGGGTTGCTCTATCCACAAATTAAAATAGTCTCATAATTTACTCACTCTCATGCTGTCCCAGACATGTGTGACTTATTCTTTCACACTTTTCCACAAAGACTTTTAGAAAAATGCTCCATCTATGTGAGTCCATATAATGCAGGTGGATGGGTCCCTCAAAGTTGATGCTTCAAAAACCATGCAAAACAAACACAATGAAATCCATACAACTCCAGCTCATTTTTGTTGAGTTAGTCATTGTTAAGGACATTGAACACTGAATCCGAAATTTTTGTCCAAAATTTTTCACACGTTGACAAAAATAAATACAACCTCACGTTGTGTCAATCACCACAACACAACTCAAACTAAAGTTCGTCACTAAAAAAAAAAAATTGGATCGGTTTCGATTTTCTGCGTTTTTGCATCCGTAGCAAGCATTTGGATAGGAAAGGATGACGAATATGAAAAAATGCATATGAAAAACTCAGTGTGCAAGAACCTTTAAAACCAGAGAAGGTTTAAGGTTTTTGTTTTAGTCTTAGAAACTGAAAGGTGTAAAGTGCATCAGATTTCTTGTAAAACGTGAAACCAAGATCACAAATTGAAAGTTGAAAGTTTCCAAAGACCCATACACAGTGTTACCAGTAGGGATGTCACGAGATCCAATACTACGGTACCAAGTTGGTATAAAAATTATTAAATCCTGCCGGTATTTGTTTTTCTTCAGTAATGCAAGTACCGATGGTAGCGACTAGTGAGGCTGCAATTCTTCTGGAACCGACGGGGGCAGGCAGAGCATATGCCTGGAAGTGTTTCAGTCAGTCCTCAAAGAGTAAAGAAGAAGAAAAAATGGCTACAAGCACACAAAAGAACTACACATGGAAGATGGCAAATATGAATATGATTGTCTGAGATTTAAATGAGAGCGCGCAGCTCTGAAAGCACGAGCTCTGTGCATGATCATGCACACACAAAGTTACTTTCAGCTTATAGCATGTTCATTCTGTCCACAGATTATCATTATTTGCATTGTTGGCTAATATTACTGGTTGAAATAATTGTTTATGTTGATGGTTTTAAAAAATATTTTCAGCCTGCCAGTATGTCAATGAATTTAAACTAATGCTTGCATTCAGATTATAGGTGTGTGTGCGTGCGCGAGTGTGTGAGTATGTGTATTATTTTGAAGGCCTAGTGGCACTAATGTTGTGTTTTTGTAATGTTAAATACTGTAAAGGAGTTAATGTTTAAGGCCTATTGTTATTTTTTCTCATGGTATTGACTTGGTATCGAGTATTGTGTACCTTTAGTGGTATCGTTACCGACTACTAGATTTTTGGGATTGTGACATTAACAGTTACCAGTAATACCCATTTTTGTTGCAAGTTTATACCGATGTGAAAATTTTCTCATCATGACATCCCTACTCCAGCTGATAAATCAATGTCTTGTGAAGAGAAATATGTGTGAGAACAGCACAGATATTTTAAACTTTTTAAACTATAAATCATCACTTTCAACTGTCAGACCCAGGTTTTTGAAGCATCAACTTTGGGGGACCATACACTTTATTACATTCACTTACTGCATTATATGAACTCACAGAGATGATAACAGAGATTATTTTTCAAATCTTTGTTTGTGTTCATCTGAGGAAAGAAAATACATTTGGGAAACAGGGTGAGCAAATGACAATTTTTTTTTCCATGTACTATGTCAACGGTTTAATAGCTGAAGCACAGCATGCCGTCAGTGCAACAGCTAATAAAAAAGCTTAATAAAACCACTTCTGTTAATTTTTTTTATAAACCTACAAATAAAATCCGAAAACTCAGCGCTCAGTGTTGCCAACTCAAGGACTGGTCTCAACTCAAGCTAACGAGTTTCACGAAGAACATTTACAGACATACTACTTTACTATTGACTAAGAGAGCAGACCAATGGTTATTCAAACTATGCGCTTATCTCATCTCAATTTGTATTATCTCACGTAGAGTTCAGTGTATGAGTCTTACTCATGTCCCTTTATTCAGGATGTTGAGAAAGGACTCACTATTGTTTAATAAGGAATGTGGGATTTCGTGACAGACGGCCTTTCTGTCTGACTAAAGCCAGCTGAGAGAGTTTCTGTGCGCCATCTCATGCCTGCTCTCCTGGGCCAAACAACCAAGACAGACAAGACCTGACACTGTTGCCAAGCCACACATAAAGTGTAGAATATGGTCTCTTGTTGCATTTTCTTTGCCCTTTAAATCAGCCATGGATTCATTAATGTCCTACGTGCTCTGACAGCACACATAGGAAGTTTTGCTTAAGAATACCCATGTTGTGATTCATTCGTCTTGTGCATACCAGAAAAACAAGTTTTAAAAGAGCAACACTTCCTACGCTGGTCAGCAGAGTGGCACACCCTTTAAACTTGTTGAATATATTAAAGAAAAGAAACAAGCCTGACTAAGGAACTCTGTCAATTTATATGGTAATGCAATATTTGAACTCATGAAATATTTAAGGGGTGTTCAATCTTGTTCCTGGTGGGCCACATTCTTGCAAAATTTAGGTCCAACACACCTGGCTGGAAGTTTCTAGTGATCCTGAAGACCTTGATTAGCTCGATCAAGTGTGTTTATTTAATTACAGTTAAATCTAAAATCTGCAGTAACATGGCCTTCCAGGAACAGGATTGGATACCCCTGCTTTAAAAATAATAGAAAAGAATAAAAAGATGAAAATCATCTGGTCAACGAATCAAAGTTTAGAATCGGAAATTCCATGAATGTTTTACAGCGTCATCACACTCAGATGCATTCTGTGGGCTTGGCAAATGATTGAGTTGTAAAGGCTGGCTGAGCAAGTTTAACAGGTTCACTTTGACCCTCATTGGGTCACTGCCCTCATTCTCAACCACTTGACATAAGATGAAACATCCCTCATGAGGTATCTCAGGAACAAACGACCACAGACAGTAAAAAACAGACAGACAAAAAGAGATTCTTTCATGAAAATAACTATGCAGACTTTAAAATTTCAATTACTCTTTTGCACTTTTTAAAAACTGCATCTTTATAATCTGCATCCTTAAGATCAGCCATTACTGGCATATGCTTCAAACAGTCTCAGAACAGATGGACTCCCACTGGTCAGATAATACCCCCTCTGTGCACCCATCCCATTGACATTTTCTACCTTTGATCTGTCTTTGTTTCATGCTCAAATTAAAATATATGGGTATAAAGCACCCATAGTTTCCCCTTTACTGCTAATAACAGTAGGTGCTGTGTTTTCATTGAATTAATATGACCTAAAACAGATAATTGACAATAACAGTGAATTAATAAGACAACAACCCAAAATAACCAAGTATGTGTATAAAATTAGGAACAATAAAACATTAATAATAAATTTAGCTGCAAGCAGCAATTCCCGGGGTTCAAGCATTTTAAGGCCCTGTTTACACTAGTGTGTTTTCGTTTTAAAACACATAACTTTTGCTACGGTTACGCCTATTGTTTAAACTACTCCGGTGTTTTCAACCCTCGAAGAGGCTTTTGAAAATGCTATAGACCCCGTCTTAGTTTGAAAACTCAGGGGTTGCGTTTCGGTGTAAATGGACCAAAATGGAGACTGTTGAAAATGATGGCGTGGCTGCCCACATTCGCTCTGCGTATCCTTGATGACCCTTTAAACAATAACATCATGCGCATTGTTGTACCCATAGATGTATAGGTAGATTCCCCATTCGATCTCTCCAAGCATGTAGACACGTCCACGATCTAAATAATAGGGAATCTACCTATTCAAATCTGTGGCTGTACTTGCATGAATGGTCACGTGACATGCGTTTTAGTTTGTGTAGTGTAAACGGAGATTGTTTCTGAAATGCAGCGGAAACGCCAGTGTAGACGAGAATCGTTTTCATTCTAAAATGCCATTTTAAAATAAACACACACTAGTGTAAATGGGGCTTAAGTACCTTGAGCAATTCTAGATATTTTGAGATGATATTATCAAAAAAGGCTGAAAAATCATAAATAAAATTTTTAAGATTTATCACTTTTGAAATAATAGTGATTACTGTAGTTACAACCATTTTCATGCTTTTTTCTGTTATAGCGCCACCAAGAGGTCAAACTCCCCAATGTTTGTAATTTGGCCAAAGATTGAGCTCAATCATATGTATTCTGAGTTTGGCGAAAATATCTCATTCCATTCAAGAATTACAGACATTTTAGTAAAAGTGGCCCCGCCTACTTCAAACGTTTTGGCATCCAGTTGCAAGCATGAATCACTAATCAAAATACTTTTGATAAATTTTTGTCATGAGGGTCTCTAGATGATGCATGTCAAATTTCGAGGTAATCGGAGTTTAAAAAAGTAGATTTTTCGGAAAATCCAGAATGGATTCCAAAGATATAATACAATTGCGTCTATGACAAATGGTTTATGAGCTATTGCCAAAAATGTCTGAAATTTTTGTTTTTAGCGCTGTAGTGCCCCATGGGCCGATCAGCACTATGTGCTTGAACCCCTAATAACTACTACTATTAAATTAATAATTCAATTAAATTAAGTTAATGAACAGAAATTAGGGAAAGAGCAACAGAAATTCTAATAACTGTGACATTTTGATGTAAACACTAGCTAACATGGTAAAATTTTAGGCATTTTAGGTGAGTT
Source organism: Cyprinus carpio (assembly GCF_018340385.1). NCBI lineage: Eukaryota > Metazoa > Chordata > Actinopteri > Cypriniformes > Cyprinidae > Cyprinus > Cyprinus carpio. The sequence goes on from NC_056616.1 coordinate 5,253,746, forward strand.
TAGTCATATGGAATTCACAACTGTTGAACACAAACATAAATAACTCAACATTGTCACAATTCCTTTCTTAAAACATGTTCCCTTGTGGTCCAAACTGAATAATTCCTATATATATTATATAGAATATAATAAAATATAACTCCTACAACTGATTTGTCAAGTACATAAACTGCTTTGGTATTTGTAGTTCTTATTAGCAAAGTATGTTTTTTTTAACCAAACAATGTTTTCAAAAATTCATATTTGTTCTATTTTATTTGTCCCTGCACACCGCAAACTGCAATTGTAAAAACTATTTCAAAATTCCAAAGGGAACCTGTGGTTTCAAAATGCCAATTCTCATCTGCATTTTGGAATTAAAAACAGAGCGCTCTATTATTTGGAAAAAGACAAAAGTGCATGATGATCAACAGGACACTTGTTGGAAAGTGCTTCACAGGATCTTGTTTACTTTCAAAATCTGAATTACAGTCAAAATGAAGATCATTTCCAATATGTAGCTCACAGAAACCAGTGTTAGAATATGCTAAATTAGATTTACATTTAGTCATTTTGCAGACGCTTTTATCTAAAGCAACTTACAATTGGGGGCACAATGTAATCTCAATCTCAATTTTATTTATATAGCGCATTTACAACAGCCTCCAGGCTGACCAAAGTGCTTTACAGAAGAGCAAGAATATTACACATACATGAAAAATAGACCAGACAAAAATTTAAAACCACCCATTTCAAAATTTAGCATATCACCGTAGACAGTACACTGAGGAAAATAAAAAAGTTTTTAGCAAGGACTTAAAAATAGACAAAGAAGGGGCCAGTCTGATCTCTAAAGGTATTCCAGAGTCGTGGCCCAGCCACCGCAAATGCACGCTCCCCTCTACGCTTTAGCCTAACGCGAGGGACCACCAACAGAGCCTGGTCACAGGATCGTAGGCTTCTAGATGGAGTATACGGATGAAGAAGTTCGGATAAATAGACAGGAGCTTTGTTATGAAGGGATTTATAAATGAAGAGGAGAATTTTAAATGTAGCACTACTTCCTGTCTGTGTAAAGGCTTCAACTCCATAGAGTTGTGAGCAGTTGTGCAACACAGCTTGGGATCGAACATTGCCATGAAATATGAACCTGTCTCTGATGATTACCGCAGCACCATCTGTGCATTGGGACGGCCAACGGCTCGACTGATTGATGAGATCCCTTAAGGAGGAAAGAGAGCAGGGGACCTCATACACACACACACACTCTCCCCAACCCATCTACTCTCTGTTTGCCTTACAACTAGCCTATGTCTCCAGCAAAAACCTCCACAGGTCCCACTTCACTCACTTATCACCTTCCTATACGGCTGTTAGCAGGTCTGAGGAATCAAGATACACACTCCGAACATCTATGTGCTCAACTTGAACCATCTTATGTCAAATGACACTGCACCACATATTGAATCCAGGCCACACACATTGACCCCAGGGGATTTAACCATGATAAAATTCATTTCATTGATCGGACAAGCTCAAAGTAGACCACCATGCTGTGCACAAGAGTTTTTCAGAGTTGAAATCTGATCAAACCTGCAAAATGCTGTACCTTGATTTAATTATTGCATTAATGAATTATTAATTATTACTTATTTATTTAGCACTCTGTCATTTTTTGGGTTGGGTTAAGATTATTGGATCATGTTTTACAAGAAAATATAATTGCACATTTAATTCAGTGTGCTAGTGTTAGTTGAATGAAAACTGTTTCTACATCAAATTTTGTATTAATATGAGCATAAGTTACAAATTAGCCTAGCTGCAACGTAAAGGAGTAACATTACAGTTTATGCACATATAACTATATATACTAAACAGTTTTGTGTTGCACCATTAAACTTGACTGATAAAACAGTAGACTGAATGAACTGCATTAATAAGCTCATGTTTTATATGCGAGGCAAAATATCTTAGAATCAACCGGCTCATTCTAACACGTCCCCACTTGTCTACGTCACGATGTGGGAAGATTTGCATAATGCCACCCAAATGATCACGCAAAAACTTTTATTCTCCCTGTTGCCACCACCACGTTGTGGAGACGCTGTGTGATTCATTGTGAAAGTGAAACTACTTTGTTTGGCCTTTCAAAAGAGGACACAACTAGAAATCAGTGGTTAAGTTGTATTTACAACACTGTTCCAGAACAGTTCAACCCAAATATTTAGATGTGTGCAGCACATTTCACGGAAGATGAGGACTGTTTCCTGTGAGAGCAGCAAGTTTTGAGCAGTGTAGAGTAGCACTTGTTGTCGTTCTTCTGATCACAAATGCAGACATGGTTTTATGTTTATGCAGTGCAATACGCAATGCGTAAAAAGACATATATAAGTCATTATAATCAGTAATTATGTCCCCACTGGATGCAACAAATGCCTCGTTTGTAATGGGGTTTTATTGGTTTTCTCTTGTTGTGCTGGGACACGCATCACAGTATGTTAAGGGGCGTAACATTTCCGTCACATGCTTGAGGCATTCAGCAGGCCACAACGCACTAGATAGCTGCCCAATCAGAACACACCTCTCTTTCCAGAACGATAAGCTTTGTAAAAATCAGAAAGGCGGGGCATAGAGGAGCAACAGTAATTACATTATGTGGAAAATAATGTGTTTTTTTAAACTTAAACCGCATAAACACATTGCATTACACCAAATACACCAAATAATGTTCTTTTTAGCAACATCATATGACCCCTTTAATAGGATAAATTTAAATTCACAACTTCTACTCACTAATATGAAGGCTGTAATTGGATCGTTGAAACTAAAAGTCATATTATACAACTAGACATTGTGGACAGCTTATAACCTAATAGATGTGTGCTGTCTTAAGAGCAACAGAATAAATAATAGAAAGTATAAATACCTTTCAATTTAAACAAGGCATTTATTATTATTATTATCAATAATAACAATTATATTAATAATAGTTGTCATTGTGTGTTTTTTTTTTTTTTTTTTTTTGAGGAATCTGCTTAATTTTCAAAATGCAAAAAAATCAAAATAGTCCCAACAATATCAATCAATAAATAAATGAATACAAATATAATAAGGCAAAATATAAATTTTATAAACATATAATATAATAATATAATTTTGGGGTGAAATGTGACTTAGTCTTCATAAGTCTAAGACAGCAGGCGTGAGACCTAAAAATTATACACTGTCAAACAATCACTTTAAACACTGTTAGGTCACTCTGTACTTACAAACCATTGCCAATTGCCATAAATATTAAAAGCAACTGCGCAGACAAAAGCTAGTAAACCCATCATGAAGCATCTTCACTTGTCGCTTCAGAACTGAGAGTCAGGAGACAGGACAGCCTGTATTCAGCACAATACTACTGTCCTTTCATCTGAAATCCTAGTGCTGCTAAAGTGCAGCTAAAGCCAGGCTTAACATGCCATTTCATTACAGTTATCAAACAGTCAGCTCATCTGGGTTTTTAGGGCTTGAATAGCATGATTGCATTGATTTCTTTTTGTGAGCACTCTTACGGCACGAGAAAACAAAGACCATCAGCAAATCCAAAATCCATACACACTATTTACTTGTAAGAGCAATTAACACGGGACCTTCTCTCAAGGCCTCACTCACATGCGATATTGTTGTTTTATTGATCTGATGAGATTTAGGTAATTAGCACTGGGGTAATTAGCTACATCTTCAGTAATATTGTAAGACCTAAACTCTTACGTTTACTGTTCCCTGTTAAGTATATACAATTAGTATAATCATTTATATTTGTTCACAGTTTACCCAAGCTGCTTTGCAAGTATGCTCTTCTAGTTTCATATCATGTACAGACCTTAAAACGAAAGCATCAGAAAATTATAATTACCCTTATAATTTTAGTATTAGTTAAACAGCTGTTTGAAAATAATTCTTCCATTTCGCTGTTGCAAGTGTTCTTTTCACAGGAGCATTTTAAAACTGCTTAAACCTCCAATCTCAAACATATTAATGATTAGTAGCATGACAAGTTCAGTTTTCTCTGTTTACATATTTCTAATGAAAACAATAAATAATGTTTCACCTCACAGACATTTAACTCAAATGATCTCTACTTAAGACTAGAATGTGTGGGAATCCTAATGTGGTGAAAGAGTAACTTCATTTACCGGATCGTGAGAACTCCAGGTGTTTAATATGTGGGACATTCTCATTCTAAGTAGAATTTGAATGAATAAAAATAAAAATACATGCCCGTTAGTGAAAGATCAGTATTCAGTATTTTTGGTTTCACCCAAAAAAGAAAATTTATTGTTAATTTACTCACCTTCAGATCATCCAAGATGTAGATGACTTTTCTTTTCATTAGAACAATAAAAAAAATTTTTTAGCTGAAACCATGATCCTTGGTGATTAATAAAATACCATAAAAAAGTCAGCGTCGATGGCAACCATCACTTTAAAAGTCACAAAAGCGTATTAGGCAATATATAATTAATACTTGCAGCTCCTGATGATATATTGAGGTCTTATGAAGCGAAATGATCAGTCTGTGCAAGAAAATGAACATTATTTACAACATTACTGGCTGTAGTAGCCTCCAGTACACAGTCCACAATTCTTTTGAACTGGTTCTTTTTAAGAAATTGGATGAACCAGTTTACCAAATCTGACTGAAGCATCTGAAACGATTCACTTAAATGAATGATGAAATTAAAGTTTTTATGGTTTCTCATGTTATATCTAAAAAGAAGATTTGATTACGACTATTCATTTTATAGGCTTTAGAAATATAAACCAACTACGTTTCAAACTGGTCAATCAGTTATTTGAACCAGTAATTTTATGTTGCCCACTATGGCTTTTTCGACTCTCAAAGTGATGGCAGTCATTGAATGATTATTTTATGTATCATTAAGGACCATTTACTGAAAAAAAGTCACCTACATCTTGAGGGTGTGTAAATTAATTTAGCAAAAGATTTAGGTGAACTATCTCTTTAAATATGTATACCTGATACAAATTAATTACAGTTGAAGTCAAAAGTTTACATGCACCTTGCAGAATCTGCAAAATGTTAATTATTTGACCAAAATTATACAAAATGCATGTTATTGTTAATTTGGTACTGACCTGAATACGATATTTCACATAAAATATGTTAACATACTGTCCACAAGAGAAAACACTGTAATAGTAAAATTTATCAAAATGAATCCGTTCAAAAGTTTACATCCCCTTGTTTCTCTATACTGTGTCTCCAAAATAACCACACAGGTCCCACAAATCTTTGTTTCTTTTGTGATAGTTTTTCATGAGTCCCTTGTTTGTTCTTGAACAGTTAAACTGCCTGCTGTTCTTCAGAAAAATCCTTCAGGTCCCACAAATTCTTTGGTTTTCCAGCATTTTGTGTATTTGTGTACCCTTTCCAACAACGACTGTATGATTTTGAGATCTATCTTCTCACAATGAGGATAACTGAGGGTCTCATATGCAGCTATTTCAGAAGGTTCAAATACTCAATGATGGGGAGAGGGGGGAGGGGAGATTAATTTAACTTATTTTGTCTTCTGGGAAACATGTAAGTATCTTCTGTAGCTTCTGAAGGGCAGTACTAAATGAAAACATATGAAATTAAGGCAAAATGAGAAATTCATTCTGTTCAAAAGTTTTCACCCCCCAGCTCCTAATGCATTTAATGCGTTTTTCCTTTCCTTCTTTTATCTGAAATATCTTATTCAGATCAGTACTAAATAAACAACAGCGTGTATTTTGCATGATCCCTCTTATTTTGGTAAAATAATTAAAATTTTACAGATTCTTCCAGGATGTATGTAAAATTTTGACTTCAGCTGTATATCAGATTTTTAAGAGTGAACTAATATATGAATGGCCTTAAAAGCCACAACTCCAATTTTGATTTCAGTTTTTTTTTTTAAAACAACAATGGTGGCAAAAACAGTCATATACTCACCATTGAGTCCATTGGGAATGCTCCTGTGATGATGCGGAGCGGAGAGATCATCCATTGATCGTCGTACGGTGCCAATCTTGGTTTCTACAGTCTTGTGATTATGATGATGGTCTGGGCTGCCAGCACTTCCACCGCTGGAGGTACTGCTCCCATCGCCAACATCTCTGACAATGCTCGAACCTCCATTCAGGTTGCTCAAACTAGACTGGCTGTCTATAGAGCTCCTAGATCCTGCACCATTCCTATCTTCATCCAACATGAGAATGATCTCCTTTAGTTCTGCATTCTCCCGGAGGACGTTTTCCTGGTTGACTTCCAGCTCCTTGAGTTTCTGCTGATAGGTGCTCACCTCCTTCCACATGGAGCTGGCCGAATACCTCCCAAACCTCTGCCATTCCCGAGACAGCTTCTTACCTTTCTGCCGATCATCATCGAGAAAGCAGCAGAGTTCCCTGAGCTCCTGGTTATCGTCTTGCAGTTTCTGGTTGATCTCCTTTAGATTACGGATCTCATGGAGGTGCACCTGCAGTCTGCGGTTGATGTCCTTCATCATGTTCCCATGTTCTAGCATTAGGTTCATTTTCTCACTGTCAGCCCTTCTCAGTCTCTTGATCAAGTCCTCTTTGCTCCATCTGACCAGTTCATCATCAGAGATCTTACTTAGGTCATCATTAGGACAATGTTTTGCCATCATGATGCTTACAGAGGAACAGTCTCAGGGTTAAATATTCAACAAAGATCTAACATAGCGCTGTGCTCCAATCCCACCAAAAAATGCTATGTAAAAACGCATTAAAAACCAGATTCATAGATTATGTAAATAATTACGGGAATCCTTTTACAATGGAAGACTGTGCATGAACTGATTTGTCTTCCACACAAATTTATTTTCAAACCTTCACTTTTATTAACGCCTCACTTACCGATAACTTCACAATCATGCGTGTATTTAAAAATATGCGTGACATACAAATCCACGAGGATCGTTGTAAATGTTTTTCTCAAGAAAATAATTTCTTCAGACACGCGTGATCTTACAGGTTTCAAGAGCTGTATTTCAAAAAATAACAACCATAACCAGCGCCTTCATTAAAGAAATGCCTGCATTCACGTTCGAATACATCGGAAGCTCCAGAGATCAGATCAGAAGGAGCTCCTCACGCGTGTCAACGCTCAGGCTCTCGGCTTCGGCTCTTCCTTTAGACTGGTGTGAAATGATCCGAGCGGATCTGAGCAGGTTCAGAGATGAGAGGCAAAAGGCAGGATCTGCCCTCTTAAAGACACAGCGGCACATTCCACAAACTGATTTTAATTCTAGTTTTAAAATATGGATTATAATAGACTATATAATAATTTAATTATGATTAAATTATTCATTTAAATTTAATTTAATTATAATTACTTTTCACATTTTTTTAAATGTTACTGTTGAAAGGTTATTTATTTATTTATTTATTTATTTATGCGGTATGTATGTATTTTTAAGCGAAGGCAAAGTATAAACCCTGTTAAGTCTTCAATGCAGTAGGCTACTTTGTTATTACATCACACAATTTAAAGAATTTTTTTTGGTGGGATTGGAGCACAGCGCTATGTTATAATGTAAAGGGAGAGAGGAGTAGATGGGTACCGGAGATATTTTACATTGAAAGAAAAATCCTAGGCCTTTCGCTTATAAGTGAAAAATGGCATTATTTTTTTCACAGGAAACATTAAACATAAAATAAATAAATAAATAAATAAATAAATAAATAAAAAATGTAGGCTATACTTAAATAAAATGCAAGTTAATTTGGATAAAAGTGTCTGTCAAGAGTAGAAATATGGCATTAGCAACATACCTACAAAATAAATAAATAAACATAAAATAACACACACACACACACACATATATATGTGTATATATATATATGTATATATGTATATATATGTATATGTATATATATGTATATATATATATATGTATATATATATGTATATATATATATATATATATATATATATATATATATATATATATATATATATATATGTATATATATATATATATATATATATATATACTCATCACCGCATCAGATCCACTTGGTCAGACCAGATATTTATTTCAGGACATAACCTAGGGGGAGAATTTTTTTTTTTTTTTTAACAAAAAATACAAATTAATTTAAATTATTAAATGAATCAATTCAATTATCAATTAATTATTTAGTATTAACATGTTAAGAGACATGTCTGAGCTCAATCTCATGCTTCTATTTTCTCACAAAATGTGCTTTGTGAAAAATTATACAACAATAATGTATTAAATATTTATTATTAAATGTTGGCAAATTTACTTCTATGAACGAGAATATAGTATGGTTTCAAATCAACAGTCCAGCGTTGTCCTACGTCAGTCCCAGAGAGCCAAAGAGTTTTTCTCCAACCTTGATAAAAACTCACCTGTAGTTTTCTAGTAAACTTACCTTACACCTAACCTTACACCTTGGTCAGCTCGGTCAGGTGTGTTTGATTGGGGTTGGAGTGAACTCTGCAGGACCGCGTTAGCCACTGCACTCCCACGTTTACATTTCAGTGAGACTTTTACATGGCATTTTGAGTAATTGTTAAAATGCATTGAAAACCAGGATTACATTTACATTTAATCATTTAGCATACGCTTTTAACCAAAGAGACTTACAAATGAGGACAATGGATATGCAAGTGCTATAACAAGTCTCAGTTAGCTTAACGCAGTCAACAAGTTTTTTTTTTTAATTAGGCTATATAAAAAAGAAAACAGATAGAATAGAAAAAGAATAGAGCAAGCTCGTGTTAGAGGCCTTTTTTGCTTGTGTTAATTGTATAATAAATAAAAAGGAAACAGATAGAATACAAAAAGTTTAGAAAAGCTAGTGTTAGCTTTTTTTTTAAGAAAGATAAGCAGTAAATGAATAGAGTGCAAGTCTAAAAAGGAAAAGTTTTTTTTTTTTTTTTAAATAGAATTAGAATAATGAGTGCTAAAGTTAGAGGGGCAAATAAAGATGGAAGAGATGTGTTTAGCCGATCCTTGAAGATGGCTAAGGACTCAGCTCCTCGGATTGAGTTGGGCAGGTCATTTCACGGGAAAACTTAATTTAAAAGTCCGTGAAAGCGATTTTGGGATGGCACCATAAAGCGACGTTCACTTGCAGAGGCACAAGTCTGAAATAATAAGGGGTGCAGAGCCAGTGGTGGTTTTGTAGACAAGCATTAATGCCTTGAATTAATGATTAAAAAAAAAAAGTTTAGAATATCGATGTAGACCAGGGACGTCAACCTCAGCTCCTGAGGGCTACTGTCCTGCAACAAAGTAACACTTCATCGTACTACTTCAGAACCACAGACATAAACAGAACGCAGATTGTGATTGTGGAGCGTTTTGTTGGTGAACTTCGCCCTCTAGTGGACACACATATTCCATCCGGGTATTACTTACAGGCGACGAAAACATCGACTAACAATCCATAAAAAAACCCATTTCTGATTAGCTGGTGCATAAAATATTTCCTATTTTTTAATACATTTTTGAATACCTTAATACTTAATCTCGATCTCAATTAATTCTTATAGTTTATTTAAAAAAAAAAAGTTGTAAATTGTCATATTTGTAAATTGACATTCATGCTTTTTGACACATAACACATAACTTCAAAGAAAGTGTTTTACGTAAGCTACTAGATATAACATATGTGATATGATACGATTAAATAGCCTTTTCTACGCCGTGTATATCATAGCCGGCTCCATAGCTCAGTGGTTAGAGCACTGGTCTTGTAAACCAGGGGTCGCGAGTTCGATCCTCGCTGGGGCCTGCACGGAGGAAGTTTTTCTTCCGACAAGTTAGCAATATATTATCTTTGTACTTAAGTAAAGAAAAATGTTATAGTTTCACCTAATACTAACTATATAAGACCAAACCAGCATTTATATTTTATTGAAACTTTTATTAAATTAAAAGTGCAGATGTAATATAAATGATTAGCATGTTAAAACGTGTGCTCAGGTTAATGTTTACAGTTGTCACAAAACAAGGGCCTTAAACATGTCCTATGAGCAGTGTTTAATGTAGCAGATCACTCCGCTCTTGGGCCGTAGAGTTCCCGTGTCTTTAATGTCAAAAGACTGTCCAGGAACCAGACTGAACTCAAATCTCTGAAGCAGTTTGGCAAGCACAACTTTTGCCTCCATCTGAATGTAGAAAGACAACAGAGCAGTCAAGATCACAGCAAATTTGGCACTTGGAAAACAAGTATCAATCAAACATCTAAAAGGATACAAACATTAGCCTGCATGTTCTGTATGTCCAAAAATTCTGAAGGAGAAAGGGAGGTACAATTGTGTTTGTGTGGTGTGTGCTTCATCACCTGTGAGAAGACCTGCCCCAGACAGGTTCGTGGGCCAAGTGCAAATGGATAGTAGCAGTAATAAGGCTACAGATAAGAACACAATTAGAAATCAGCAGATTTCATGCCAAAATGTCACAATATAAAGGTGTGTTCATGTAACATATCGTAATCACGACTGTAAAAAGAGCTTATGTCCCAGTTGAACTTGTAATTACAACTTGTAGACTCTGACCCCTGAAATACCACATAAAAACCTCATACAATACAAACAGATATACTGGACAATACAGTTTAGTGTAGCTAGCACAGATGTATAAAGTGCACAGGGTTGTTGTATTATAGCTATTTCTAAGGATTATACAAATAACAGATTCATTTCATTAACACAGAAATGAATAATTTGAAAAGAAAGGCTGAGGTTGGCATCTCAGAATTACGGTCATTGTGTTGTGAATGTGACATAAATGCTGAAACAGGGTAAAATGAGACTTACTTTGGGGCATTCACATCAAATCTCTCTGGATCAAACTTTAATGGATCTTTAAAATACATATCCATTCTTTGGGAGACATAAGAACTGAACTGTATGGAAAGAGCCAGAAATTATTCAGAATACTCATTTAATCATATACAATGAAATAAGTAAAAGTTCGCTGACGGAATTTATTGCTGATTAGAAATGTTATTAAATTAATTTTGAAAATGTAATTTTCGTAAACAATAAAATTTTCTTCTCCATTCTAATAGACAAGATCTGTCCAAATAGTGAAGAGCATTTTAACTGAATGAGCCGATATACTCACAGCAACAGAGCAGCCCCCTGGGATTTTCAGCCCATTTATAACCATGTCCTCATGTAGCCAGCGATTGGTTCCTGGAGCAGTTGGGTACAGACGCAGCGTTTCCTTCAACACCTGAAGCATCGAGTAAAAAACAAGACCATTTAAAAAATGGACACAAAATGCTTTGTGTTTGGAGCATGTAAAAGAACATCTTTGCAGACCCACCTGAGACAAGTAGGTGAATTTTCCAAGGTCTTCATATGAAATGTCTCTTTTTGTCCCAAGGATTTCATCCACCTCTGCCTTAGCCCTGGGAAGGAAAGGAAATTCAAACGAGAAAGCATTGCAATGCAAGACAGATGGGATAGGTCCACATTCCCAATATTTTTTTTTTTTTACCGTTTATATATCTCAGGATGTCTCCCTAATTCCATGATTGCAAATGAGAGCTGATTGGCTGTTGTCTCTTGCCCTGCAACAGAATCAAGCACTGTTTACAACTGCAAGAGTTTATGAACAAAAATCAGATGTAGCCGTAACTCACCAGCAATGAAGAAAGTCACAAAATTGTCCAACATCTGCTCATGATCTTTTGCACTATTAACTTTTTCCTCCTCTGAAGCAAAAAATAGAAATTTGGAATCAAATGAACTATATGACATGCTGATTAACCTGATAATTCAAAGACTCAATTACATTTTTAAATTACAATGTCATTTTTCTTCATGTCATGAGAAATCAAATTTGCCTTGATCTTCTGACATATAAGAGGGCTCTGTACCTTTTAAACATCCTGCAAGTTTCACAGCCTACAACATCCTCCACATAATAAACGAAGCATTTATTTAAAGGTGCTGTATGTAGAATTGACACCGAGTGGTTGAACTAGGTATTGCAGTCCAAATTCAAAATATTGGAGAGGGTTTTTTTCACCCAGCCCCTCCTCCTCAGATCTGACACACCTAGGTTGTCAGATTGACAACAGAAAACAGGAACGAGCGCACTTTACGATGAATAAAATGAAATACGCTGTGTTTACCGCCCACTGGCAACCCGGGGTGCCAAAATACCGGCCCAGAACGCACATTTTCAAAGGAGAATAACTGACTGTAGCATTGTTTTTCAGATAAACAAGTATGTTAACTTAGCATGTTTCTTACATACAGCACCTTTAGCCAAGCTCCATAAATGGCTCATTTGGATCTGAGATGGCATGTGACATCACAGGGGCACAAACATTTGCATATACACTGCAAATTGCTTCCATTATGTCCTGGACTCCTGATATAGAACACCATGGAATTTAATAGGGTGTCGTAACTTTTTCACATGAATGTATATGTTTGTTTGTTTTTTGTGCAAAAAAAAAACTTTATTAACTTTATAATTAAACCTCAAGGAACATAATAAAATGGTAAAAAATCCATGTCATGACCCCTTTAAAAGTGACTTCAGAAGTCATTGTACTTAAGCCATTTTGTAATCAAGTTTGTGCTGTATCATAATTGCTGATCTACGTAAACCTGTGTTAGACAGACATCTTAAGCTGTCAAGTTGCATCTTGTACCATATGAGCTGCATAAAGACAATGTGTCACATTTTGTCCACAGCTCCAAACTGTTCAAAATTTTAAAATGTGTTCTAAGACTCCGGTAATCTGTTTCTTTCAATTGCACTTTGGTTAACTTATATTTGAACTATAACTGTTTAACTGCTTTGAAGGGATACTCCACCCCAAAATGAAAATTTAGTCATTAATCACTCACCCTCATGTCGTTCCAAACCCGTAAAAGCTCTGTTCGTCTTCGGAACACAATTTAAGATATTTTGGATAAAAACCAGGAGGCTTGAGACTCTCCCATAGACTGCCAAATAAATAACAGTGTCAAGGTCCATAAAATGTATGAAAGTCGTTGTCAGAATACTCCATCTGACATCAGACATGCAATTTGGGTTATATGAAGCAACGGGAAGAATTTTTGTAAGCCAAGAAAACAAAAATAATGACTTTATTCAATAATTCCTTTGTCAACAGTCTCCTCTGTATCTCTCCATATCACCGTATGCTGTGTATGCTCTTCTGTATCATCCGCGCCACAAGGATGCGCTGTTTTCTTTCAAATCAAAGCTAAATACACGTAGAAACATGACGACTTTCATACCTTTTATAGACATTGACACTGTCATTTAGTCTATGGGACAGTCTCAAGCCTCCCGGGTTTCATCCAGAATATCTTAAATTGTGTTCCGAAGACAAACAAAGCTTTTACGGGTTTGGAACGACATGGGGGTAAGTGATTAATGACAAAATTTTCATTTTGGGGTGGAGTAACCCTTTAAGTATTTTAACCAATTTTTTCACAATCGTTAGGTTTAAATGTAGTAGTATGGCACGATTAAATGGATTCTTTTATTTTTAAAATAAATCATTTTAATTAAATGATTAATTAAAATGTTTAAATGTGCACAGTTTTGCAGCCAATTTAATTATTATCTGCAAAAATGTAACCTTTAATATCTCAGGTGTTTGAGACCCACATACCTGCTGTTTTGAGGATTTGTGTGAGAATGTCTTTGGGGACATCTTCTCCATTTTCTATTGCTGTCTTCCTTTTTTGTATCCATTTCTCTCCCGTTTTACGCAGGAGTTCCGCTGCATCCTTAATTTGTTGCACGGTCTTCCAATTCTTGGGGAAAAGCTGAGGAGAAAAAAGATTATATAGCATTAACCCTACTACTCTGGAGTATCTTCAGATAAATTTTCTTACCGCAAAGAATGGGTCTCTGAGATCTAACACCATGCCCCTTAAACACAGCTCGACTGCATTCTGGAAGGGGCTGTCAGTTTGCTTCAAAAAATTTAAATCAACACCGAAAGCCACCTGCAGATGTGAAAACATACTAAGTATTAATTAACAGCTAATTTGACCTTCCTTTTGAATAAGCGGGAAGAAGAGTGAAACCTTGCAAATGACGTCGAGTGTGACACAGTTGACCAGGTCATGCATGACGGCAGGTGTTTTAGTGTCTGCTATTTCCTCCAGATGGTCCATTAGGCGCTCAGACATCTCATTAAAAGTGCCCATCAAGCTTCGTAAGTATCTGACGGATAAGACAGCATCAACTGAGGTGCATCTCTATCTCATTTCAGTATATCAGAGATGTTCTTAACTCACGTGCTGCTAAAAGCTGGGTCCATGATACGACGTTGCCTGTACCAGACGTCATGGTCCACAGCCGTTATTAGCCCATTTCCCAAGAATCTGAGAAGATTGAGTTTCTTTTAATTCAGCTAAGGTTACACCATGACCTACCTTGCAATTGTTTTATTTTAATGAATTAATCAGTATATCATGTAATTAATTTGACATGTAGTTAATCAATCTGTAATTAAAGCATAGCAGTATTATGTAAACAGTATGACTGCATCTGAAATCACACACATCCCGACTATATACTAGTAAACAGTACATATCATATAGAACATACAGCGCGTTTTAGCAGTCACAAAGTAATTACTTAATCAAAAGAGGCACATTCAGAGATTATGCAATTTTGGGTGCAACCTAGAAACCCATAATAACATCATCGTTTGCTTCAGTGGGACAATAGTATTTCTTTAAATTCATCACACTCTGTAAAACAAACAGACAAATGTTCAACATGGTTTACCATTACACATGTATAAGTTTACATTATTTGTTAATAAACCTGTTTTTTATCTTTGGTTTTTAATTAATTTTGATCACAACGGGTTAGCTTTGAGGACCCTATGAAAAGGTTAGATTCATTTTCTTTCTATTGTCTGTACTGTCTCCCTCCCACATGAAGGCATATAGATGGATTTAAAGCTATCAAACATGGGGCCGCTAATATATTTTATGCAAAATTCACATTAGCTTATGTTTGTGTTCTCCTGGATTTGTATGCATATGAATGGAAGTCAGTGTAATAAAAATGCACCACATACCACCCCTTTAATTTACTTAATGTATTAATGTAGACTACACCTACTGTAGCAATGCTATGACATGTCCAAAACAAATTAAAGCTTACCTTTTTCCAAACAAGTTAAAGAGGCGTTTGTAGACAAAGGGATCTTTGAGATACTTAGGTGACATCAGGATTGTCTACAATAACACAACAGTTTTTTTTTGTAAATTATTTATTTATTTATGTATTGGCTTCTGATTCTGAATATAAACAAAATTAAATGAGGTTAAACATTTACCTTTGTAGCCTCAGGGCAATGAACCGCGATTGTGGCTTGGTGAAAAATGTTTATTCTGTAGACAGGGCCATATTTTTCTCCCTTAAAACAAGAACATGGGTAGAACACTTTATCAGATTTCCTTAATGGGATTAATAAAGTATCCATACATCTATACGGTTTCTAAATAAAGAAAAAAAAAAGAAAATCAGAAGTAAAATTTTCCAGCATCTCCTCATAAGCTTACATGCCAGAAAATTGTTTAATATTTCTATTTAATGCAAAATTACTACACGTGATATGATAACCCACTGTTATGTAATAGTGACGAGTTTTGTAGGTCCAAAGTCAAATCAACAAGACATTAGATAAGTAAAAAATAAATAAATAAATGAATGAATGAATACATAAAAAAGTGAAAAGAATCTGATGGATTCATACATAAGTGTTTTGCTCTTACCATTGAACAAACAAGTCATGTATAACGTTATCCGACTTCATTGCTCTCGTAAAAGTTGATGCATGTCCCAGCAGAAAACTGTCAAGATATTACTTTTCATGTTAAGTTTTCTGACATTGTGTTTTATTGCAATATAAATGTTATGTAGTTGCATCAAACACAAGTATAAAGAGAACAAATTCTTAAAGTTTATTACCTGTCTCTTGGAGGTCCAGGTATATGATCATATTTCCGGTGAACATGATGAACATACAGACAATATGCAAGAAATGCAAAGAAAACCGCAGAAAGCAGGTAAAACACAAGATACGAGAGCCATTCTAAGCTCATGATGGTGCTGTAGAATAGCTCAGTGTAGAATACGTCTGTCTGTCTGCTATCAAATATCACACGATGTATTTCCGGGTGTCTGGACATTGTTTGTGAACGATAGAGGGCAGTCTTCTTGAATGAGATAATGAGCTTTTATAAAGGTATCGCCTTTTTTTTTTTTTTTTTTTTTTTTGAGGTTATCCTTAAATTATCTTTATTTGACCCTCTAACTCCAGCACTCTCTATTTTAATTTTATTCTTTAAAAAAACTTGCCCTTTACTAACTGCTTGTTTTCTTAAAAAATAAATAACACCAGCTTCTTTAATCTTTTTGTATTCTATCTGTTTTCTTTTTATTTATTATACAATTAACAAAAGCAAAAAAGGCCTCTAACACTAGCTTGCTCTATTCTTTTCCTATTCTATTTGTTTTCGTTTTATTTAGCCTATTATTTAATAATAATAAAATGTTTTAAGCTAATTAAAACTTATGGCACTTGCATATCATTCTCTTTTTGCTTCCTTTGACATCATTTGCAAATCACTTTGGATAAAAGCGTCTGCTAAATATCTAAATGTAAATGTAATCCCAACTCCAAATTTCCCTATATCCTTGTTTTCATTAACCAGCTGGGCAAGAAGTAACAGCTGTGCTTGTACCCAGTTTGGTTTTCTTTTACATTTGCATGTCTTACTATCAGATATGATTAATCTACTCTGTTGATTAAAAGGCTGTTTATATGCATATTCACTAATTATGAGAAGCATACATGAAAGAGGCTAACAATTAGCTGAACATATACTTGTTTAATTAGTGTTTAATTAACAAGTGTTGAGATTTCCCAACATCACAGCAGTAATGACTTTATGAACTACTTTACTTCTAAGATCAATACTATTAGAGATAAAATTGTAACCATGCAGCCGTCAGCTACACTATCACATCAGACAGTGCACTATAGATCCCCTGAGGAACAGTTCCACTCATTCTCTACTATAGGAGAGGAAGAATTGTATAAATTTGTTAAATCATCTAAACCAACAACATGTATGTTAGACTCTCTTCCATCTAAGCTCCTAAAAGAGGTGCTTCCAGAAGTCATAGATCCTCTTCTGACTATTATTAATTCCTCATTGTTATTAGGGTATGCCCCCAAAACCTTCAAACTGGCTGTTATTAAGCCTCTCATCAAAAAACCACAACTTGACCCCAAAGAACTTGTTAATTATAGACCGATCTCAAATCTCCCTTTTCTGTCCAAGATACTAGAAAAGGTAGTATCCTCACAATTATATTCCTTATATTATATTCCTATAGAGAAAAATGATATCTGTGAGGATTTCCAGTCAGGATTTAGACCGTATCATAGTACTGAGACTGCTCTCCTTAGAGTTACAAATGACCTGCTCTTATCATCTGATCGTGGTTGTATCTCTCTATTAGTGCTATTGGATCTTTGTGATATGTTTTTTTCCGTGTATTTATGCTTTGGTTTAAAAGCAAACAGTCCATTGGTGCACTGCTGCTGACACAGATGAGCGTACACCATCTGCGTACTGCTCAGAAGTGCCAAAATGCCGCTACACTGATTTGGAGAGACACAGAGGAGAGGAATTGTTGTTGCCGCTTCATAACGTTATGGTTGAACCACTGATGGCAGATGGACTATTCTAACGATGCTTTTCATACTTTCCTGAACCTTGACACTGTTATTTATTCGGCAGTCTATGGGACAGTCCCAAGCCTCCCTGTTTTCACCCAAAATATCTTAAAATTGTGTTCCGAAGACGAACAAAGCTTTTACAGGTTTGGAACGACATGGGGGTAAGTGAATAATGACAAAATTTTCATTTTGGGATGGAGTATCCCTTTAACCAGTGAAATGGACTGCAAGGTGGGATTGTGGCTGAATAGCGTGGTAAAGAAAGTTCAGGAGATTAGCAGTTAATAAGATCATGTGATATGAGATCTCCGAGCCGGGCCATTCTGTAACTCCCCAGCCAGACCTCACCAGACAATGGCACCTTTTTAGTTACACCCAGCGTCACTACCCCCTCCCACCCTGCGAATTTCGAGCCCGGGATGCCCCCGTTGGCTAAAAACGATAGAGTAAAATCTTTCCCCTGCACTGCGCTGAGACTGCTCACGGGAGAGCTCGTGGGTGATTCCCGTTTATTAAGCAGAGGTTCAAACTCCGGTCTGAACAACACTGACCACGAGCTTTGGGCTCTGCTCTCACGAAGAATATTAATTTATATAGCATATTTTATTTTAGATCAGTTAGAAACAATGTTTAATTTATAAAGTTCTATTTTGAAATGTAAGTCAGTAACAACTGGCCGAAGCCAGAACCAATGGTGAAAGTCTTTGTGGGAAAAGACCCGTCCCATTTTGGATGTTCTGTCCACTTTTGAAATTCACGCCCCATTTTGGAGATCTCCAGTCTACATTTATACCTACTTGGAATTTTCTGCTCAATTTTTGGAAGTGAATTTGGAAAGTGGATTCCAAATGCAATTTTGTTTCAAAAACTTTTATCATTAATTTTCTTCCATAGGATTGTAGGTGATTTAAGGATGTGAAGGATGCAACCTTCAAAATACACAGGTGAAAGTCATGAAACAAAAGCTTACATGTCACTGTGTAAGACCTTTAAAATTCCTATTAAAATGGGTTTAGTGTCAATACAGTTGATTGCAAATGGTTAAAAAATAGAAGTAGTAGTTATCAGTCACAGCATATAAGTTTAGACTTATTTAGAATTAGGGCAGCTATAAAACTCATGAGAGTTGATGAGACTCTTGTATTGGTTAATGTTTGAATTATACAAGGTGATGAATAAAGGCATAAGTACACAAGAGTTGCCACAAAACAAGGGCCTTAAACATGTCCTATGAGCAGTGTTTAATGTAGCAGATCACTCCGCTCTTGGGCCGTAGAGTTCCCGTGTCTTTAATGTCAAAAGACTGTCCAGGAACCAGACTGAACTCAAATCTCTGAAGCAGTTTGGCAAGCACCACTTTTGCCTCCATCTGAATGTAGAAAGACAACAGAGCAGTCAAGATCACAGCAAATTTGGCACTTGGAAAACAAGTATCAATCAAACATCTAAAAGAATACAAACATTAGCCTGCATGTTCTGTATGTCCAAAAATTCTGAAGGAGAAAGGGAGGTACAATTGTGTGTGTGTGTGTGTGTGTGTTGTGTGCTTCATCACCTGTGAGAAGACCTGCCCCAGACAGGTTCGTGGACCAAGTGCAAATGGATAGTAGCAGTAATAAGGCTACAGATAAGAACACAATTAGAAATCAGCAGATTTCATGCCAAAATGTCACACTATAAAGGTGTGTTCATGTCGTAAATACTGTAATTACAAGAATCTGACATGTAAAAAATCCAATGTCTTCACTGAACTTGAGCAATATTTATAATTTGTAAATTCTTACTGCTGTAACGTCATGCCAAAATGCCAATGGCTTTAGCAGTAAAATGTTGTTAGAGTTCACCTTCAGTTGCTGGTTCACAGGATGTGAACTTAAAGAGAAATGTTAAAATTTGTAATCTTGTAATTACCATAATTATGGCATGAATGCAGCATTCTAAAAAACTAAAACAGAGGGTAAAATGAGATTGTGATAATGACTTACTTTGGGGCATTCACATTAAATCTCTCTGGATCAAACTTCAGTGGATCTTTAAAAAACTTTTCCAGTCTTTGAGAAACATAAGAACTGAACTGTATGGAAAGATATGAAAAGATTTCAAAATACTCATATATTCAAATAAAATTAATTCCCCTTCAAGGGAACTTGTGCTGTTTATTAAAGCACATGTGAAATCAGTCCAATGGAGTGGCGAGATGTCGCGGGCAAGGTGATGTAAAGACCAGGAAGCTTAAAAGCCACCTGGAACAAACAGCGTTATACAGCATCATCCCTTAAGGGCCCTACATTACCCACTAAGCCACGTAGAACAACTTTGGCTCTGGTGGGTAAGGCGTATATGGTGGCAGGTCAAGCTGGTGCATGTCTGCATGCTATGGCTCTGTCGCAGGCATAACAGCTAAAACACCTTGATGAGAGTGAGGGGGGTAGATCTGGACACAAACCAAAAACTATGCCAGGCCACAGATTTGTCTCTTGTCCCTCAGATTTGTCCCACTCAGGAGACGGCCAGGGCCATCTGTTATTCATTGGTAGCCCTGGTGGACACATAGAGGCATCTGTGGTTGAACTTGCCCAAAATCAAAAAGATAACACTCTCAACTGAGGTCTTCTAAAGGGAAGGTGGATCTGAGGACTGTCATTCTCTCTAACTGGGCATCAGTGAAGTCCTGAGACTATGAGCCTCACACTTCTGAAGACAAACTCCTGTGGGGAGAAATGGTATACACCTCAGCATTTTGGCCAGCCTGAGAGTGGTTCTCAGCCCTAGTGGCCCTCTGATGAAAGGAGGGACCTTCTGTCTCAATCCTTCATGGCCAGAGTTATGGAAACTATGGGTGTGGCCTCTGAGGTGGTACAACTCATATATTCCAGTCTCTCAATACTCCACTCCAAATCTCCCTACACAAAAAGGGTATGCCTTTAAGTGGGCTTTTGTTCACTTTGTGCGGAAATCGACTGCATGACGCTTGGTTCAGTGCAGGAGTTTCTGCAGTAGCGATTCTCCGCAGGGTGATCTCCCTTCACCTTAAAGTTGTATGTGATGGCCATAGCTGCTTAGCATGCAACTTTGGGTGGTCAGTCATTGGGAAGAAACCTGCTAGTGACTCGTTTCCTCTGTGGTGCCTTGAGGCTAAGGCCTGCAAGCCACAGTAGGGTCCCGGCTTGGCATCTGGATCTTGCTCAATTGAGAGCACTGGACAATTATGTCCACAGAGCTGCCCTACAGAGAAAGACTGATCAGTTGTTTGTCTGCTTTGGTCTGCTGACGTTGAGGAGGTGGCGAGTCAAGGCTGTCTCCCTTGCTTATGAGTCCTCTGACCTTTTTTGCCTTTGGGGGTCAGAGCGCACTCAACTCAAAGTATTGAGGCTTCTAAAGCTTTACTTTCAGGGGTGTCCCTGCAGGACGTTCGTGACGCAGTGGGCTGGTCCTCCATGCTCAGATTCATCAGATTCTATAATTTGGACCAGGGACCTACGCCAAGCTCTCAAGTTCTTCTGTCATATCTGTGCTTGCCATGATTCACACTAGACAGGCATTCATCAGCATGCATGAGTTCCCTTGAAGGGTAACGTCTTGGATTACAACTGTATACATGGTTCCCTGAGAGGGAACAAGACTCTGTGTCGCCCTGCCATACTTCCTGCATCCTTGTGATTGACTTGCTTCACCCTTTCAGAATTTCAACTCAACTCAACTTTATTTACATAGCACCAATAAAAACAACGATTGTTGACCAAGGTGCTGTACAATCAATCAAAAATCAACAATATTAACACTCAGAACATCATAAATTACAGCACAGAACAGAGCTAACACCGCACAATTAACTACAGTTAAAAGCTAGAGAAAAAAGATGGGTTTTGAGTTTGCCTGTAAACTCATTCATTGTAGAGGCAGTTCTAATAGAAATCGGTTGGCTGTTTCAGAGTTTTGGAGCAGCAACAGCAAAGGCTTGGTCACCTCTTGATTCCAATTAAGCCTGAGGAACATTCAATAGTCTCTGGTTGGAAGACCTTAGAGACCTTCCAGGGTTGTTAAAATAGACCCCCAAATTCTTCACTACTGATTTCACACAGGAAGACAAATGGCCAAGATTTAAGCCAGGGGAGCTAGCAACTTCTGATGATTCAAAAACTATAATCTCAATTTTGCCTTCATTAAGGTGAAGACCAGGTGAACAACCAGGTCTTAACATCAGCTTAACATCAGGTCTTAACATCATCTTAACATCAACCAGGTCTTAACATCAGCTAACGCTGTTTTGTTTCTGGATGCGCTTTTAAGCTTCCTACGTCACCCTGCATGTGACGTCTCACCACTCCACTGGACTAATTTTACACATGCCATGATGGCTACATAATGAACGGACTAGCCTTACTGGGAATCTGGCAATACTCACAATAACAGCACAGCCCCCTGGGATTTTCAGCCCATTTATAACCATGTCCTCATGTAGCCAACGACTGGTTCCTGGAGCAGTTGGGTACAGACGCAGCGTTTCCTTCAACACCTGAAGCATTGAGTCAATATCACAAAGACCATTTAAAAAAATCGATACAAAACCATTTGTTTTTGTGGCATGTAAAAAACTTCTCTGCAGACCCACCTGAGACAAGTAGGTGAATTTTCCAAGATCTTCATATGAAATGTCTCTTTTCGTCCCAAGGATTTCATCCACCTCTGCCTTAGCTCTGGGAAGGAAAGGAAATTCACTAGACAGCATTGTAATGCAAAACGGATGGAATAGGTCAACATTTCCAAAAAGTGTTTTTACCGTTTATATATCTCAGGATGTCTCCCTAATTCCATGATTGCAAATGAGAGCTGATTGGCTGTTGTCTCTTGCCCTGCAACAGAATCAAGCACTGTTTACAACTGCAAGAGTTTATGAACAAAAATCAAGCAATGCTGTAACTCACCAGCAATGAAGAAAGTCACAAAATTGTCCAACATCTGCTCATGATCTTTTGTGTTATTAACGTTTTCCTCCTCTGTAGCAAAAAATGAAAAGTGTTAACTCTAAAAGTAACTCTAAAAGGCACATATTAATATTTGCTGAAAAAATCCCACATATTAGGATAATTCAAAACATTGCAATGTTGGAAAAGATGAGTAATGTACAGAACAGACATTTTCAAAGTTTGTTTTATTTCCATATTAAACATAAGCCTTTAAGCCATTTTGTAAACCTTTGTGATGTTTTATAATTGTTGATCAAAGCAAATATGTTGGATGGATGCCTTTAGCCATCGAATTAAACAGTTTAACTTAAAATGTGTCTTAAGACTCCTATAATCTGTTCCTATCAGTATTCTTTCGCAAACTTGTAATTTCACTTGAATTGCTCCAAAGAAAATTCATTACCAAATTTTTCATACTCGCTGCAAACAATTAACCTTTTTCTGTTCCTTCTAATTGCACTGTTGCTAACTTGTATGTGAACTTTAATAGTTTAATTGCTATTCACCAAATTTTACCAAAGGGAAAAGGGAAAATACTCTTAACCTTTTAACACCTCAGCCATTTGAGAGTCACATACCTGCTGTTTTGAGGATTTGTGTGAGTATGTCTTTGGGGACGTCTTCTCCATTTTCTATTGCTGTCTTCCTTTTTTGTATCCATTTCTCTCCCGTTTTACGCAGGAGATCAGCTGCATCTTTAGTTTGTTGTACAGTCTTCCAATTCTTTGGAAAAAGCTGAGGACCAACAAATGAAAAAACACACACAAAGAAACTGATTATATAGCACTGACCCTACTAATTTAGAATGACATAAGCATCTATGGATAAATTATCTTACTGTAAAAAATGGGTCTCTTAGGTAGAATACCATGCCCTTTAAACACTGATCTATTGCCCTCTGGAAGGGGCTGTCAGTTTGCTTGAACAAATTTAAATCAACACCAAACGCCGCCTGTGGATGAAAACATGACTACTAAGTATTGATTAACAGCTAATTTGACCTTCCTTGCATTAGACCTTCCTTTTGAATAAGCGGGAAGAAGGGTGAAACCTTGCAAATGACGTCGAGTGTGACACAGTTGACCAGGTCATGCATGACGACAGGTGTTTTAGTGTCGGCTATTTCCTCCAGATGGTCCATCAGGCGCTCAGACATCTCATTAAAAGTGCCCATCAAGCTTCGTAAGTATCTGACGGATAAGACAGCATCAACTGAGGTGCATCTCTATCTCATTTCAGTATATCAGAGATGTTCTTAACTCACGTGCTGCTAAAAGCTGGGTCCATGATACGACGTTGCCTGTACCAGACGTCATGGTCCGCAGCCGTCACTAACCCGGTTCCAAGAAACCTGAGAAAATTGATTCAGATTTGATATAATTCTCTGCCACGTCTTTTTTAAAACATCAACTTCAACATAACAATTAATAATAAATACAAAGTCTAAAAATATACAGTCTACTCCACCTTCCAGCAATGCTGCAAACCTGCAGATTTAAAGTTTGTGTTCTTTTAATTTAGCTACTTTATTCAGTTTATTACACTGTGATATATTGTTCTTGCTTTGGTCAGATCTATATGCTGTGATACACATTTGCAGGTCAGACTTTGCCAGAGGTGAAATTCTGATTTTAATTGATCGACGGCCAGGAGAAACAGGATACAAAAAAAATTCTTATAAATCCTAAAAATCGGCATATTGCTTTGTAAAATGTGCAGGAACCCATGAATAGTACAACATATCATTGTTTGCTTAATTTCATGATACGCAGACACCCCTTTAAATACAATTGATCATTTGGTCAAAAGTAATTGGGTGACTTCTTTCAAACTTTAGAGGGCTGAATAAGGGTTCACAAAAAGTGAGGAAATGAGTGACAGTAATATTTCCTCACATTCATCACACTCTGTGGGGCAAATGTTTACCACTTTATACATGTATAGTTATATACCTGTTTTTATGTCTTTTTTCTTATTAATTTTGATTACAACAGAAATTATATCTGAAGACCCCATGAAACAGTTGGATGTATTTTCTTATTGTCAAGAAGACACTCCTCCCCTCATGTCTGTACTGTCTCCTCCAGTCAAATGCACGTATAAAGGCATATAAATGGATATAAACCTATTAAACATGGGGTCTCTACCATACAAACTTCTAGATGATGATGAGGGTTGAAATGTGTCTTAGTGTAGCCCACTGTTATCAGACAGTAGAGATATTGAGACTAGACTACACCTAGCAATGCTATGGCATATCCACAACAAATTAAAGCTTACCGTTTTCCAAACAAGTTAAAGAGGCGTTTGTAGACAAAGGGATCTTTGAGATACTTAGGTGACATCAGCATAGTCTACAATGACAGGGTAGAGAATTTTATTGATTCGATTGTGTGGCATGCTAAATTATGAACATTAATGAAACGTAAAATTTTTACCTTTGTAGCCTCGGGGCAATGGACTTCAATCACAATATAATGAAAACTGTTCAGCCTGTAGACAGGGCCATATTTATCTGCCCTTAAAAACAAGAACAGGTTCACATTGCTGAGAACACTACTAAATGGGTGTGTGTGTGTGTGTGTGTGTGTGTGTGTGTACTTGTTTATGCTACTTGTTTAAGTGAAACCTGACATTTTTACATGAGGGGGAAAAAAATTGTAAACGATGTTTATCTGAAAGTGTAACAATGCAAACAGGTTTTCTGTAAGGGGTAGGTTTATGGTTAGGGTTGTGTTAGGGGATAGAAAATATAGTTTGGTCTGTATAAAAGTAATATTAGTCTATGGAAAGTCCCCACAATTCACAAACAAAAGTGTGTGTGTGTGTGTATGTGTGTGGGAAAGAGAGAGAGAGACAGAGAGAGAGACAGAGAGAGAGAGAGAGAGAGAGAGAGAGAGAGACCTATGCAATATCACTACAGTGTTATATGATAACACACTGTTACGTAACAGTAACATTGTTTTGTAGGTGCAAGTTCAAATCAAGACATTAGTCAAGGAAAACAAAACAGTACAAATAAAGAAACAAATAATAAATGACAAATATTCTGATGAGTTTATACAAACATGTTTTGTCCTTACCACTCAAGAAATAAGTCCTGTATAAGGTTATCCGATTTCGCCGCTCGGGAAAAAGTAGGTGTATGCCCCAGCAGAAAACTGTCAGGATATTACATTTCATGTAATTTTATCTGAACTTTGATCATCATAACAAAGTTTGTCTTTTTGCAATATCTTTTATGTAGCTGTGTCACTCACATTTATAAAGAAAACTAATTCTTAAAGTTTATTACCTGTCTCTTGGAGGTCCAGGTATATGATCATATTTCTGGTGAATATGATGAACATACAGACAATATGCAAGAAATGCAGAGAAAACCGCAGAAAGCAGGTAAAACATCACATATAAGACCCATTCTGAGATCATGATGGTGCTGTAGAATAGCTCAGGTAGTAAAGCACGTCTGCTGTACTGCTATCAAAATATCGCTTTAACAACGTCTTTATTTCCGGGTCTTCTCGTCTTCTGACTTGTTTTGGACGATAGAGGGCAGTGTTAATCATCTTCTATTCCTACATTTCAAAGGAAAATCAGCGTACTGAGCCACTTGTCAGATAAGCAATTTAAGAAGGCTACATGTAGCCTATTTTTTTTTTTCTAGAAGCATATTTAAACACATTAGTTGTTCACATTGTATAGGATGTAAAGCTGAATATTTTACTTTAGAGATTAGGTCTTACAATACACAAAGCAGTTTGCAATGTACAAAATGATACAATAAGACAGTTATTTTTTATTAAACTAAATAGACTTATAGGTCTGTTTGTAAACACAGTAAAAAGGAAAAGAAAAAGAAAGAAAGAAAGTACAACCATAGCCTCCTGACTATATTTTTTTGTGTGCATTTTCCATTTCACGCAACTATAACTAATAACACTTGATAACCTTACTAACTATATTGCCTATATGTTGTGCTTCAAACTGTTTATTACTAATGATTTAATAATGTCTGTGCATTGTCAAGATTTTAAAAAGTGTTTTAAAGCAGAATAAAAAGTAATGAAATAATCTAAACATATAATGTAATATAACACAATATAAAATATAAAATAAAATACCTGATAGAATAAAAATGAATTAAGCAATATCGAATTTGTCATCTTGTCACTACCAGTACTACTCGTTATAAATTATGGAACTGACACATCAGAATAAAACGCTATTCATTCAAAATAAACTCAATTTCAATTACAATTTAAAATTTTCCCATAGAAGCACTTATTTGAAACTGATGCCAGCTTGTTTTGTCACATGATATAGTTCAGCACCAACTTTTGACTCACAGCCTAATGGTTAGTCATTTTGTTCAGCATTTAATTAACATTTCACATGTCATCAGCAGCAAAGATGAAAATTAAACAGTTATTGATATATTGGTATGAACTAAAAGTTTTGGTTAGATTCATCCTACATAAATCTGACGTAGAACACGGCCTCTATCAGTGCTTGAAAAGATCACCACAGTTCTCAGTCTTCAAACAACCAGTTAATTGAAAAGAAAAAAAGTTGATGAATGCTATAATCAGGCCTCCACTCAGAGGGTTTATAACATGTGTGGCCTGTATCACTTACATCTGTGGTCTCAGTGGGTGGCAGACAGCACCGGAGTACTGAAGCCGCTCCACAGCCACACAAACAGAGGAAATTTTAGATTCCCGTAGCTCTGAGAGAGCAAACAGCACTGCAGTCACCAAGTACTGGCAGGGTGCCTGATGAGCCCAGACTTCTGACGTGGATCTGAAATACTGGTGCATTTTGAGAGTAGCCTTTCAAAAATTTACCTTCGTGTGTATTATTTTGTTTTCTTGACAAAACTGTTGATCCAAATTTCTTGTAAGATTGTAATTTTCACTCTTGACATGCTACAAACTGCTGTATATCTTTTGGTGACCCATTTGCATTAGCCAATGTAAATGCATTTTTAAGCTCTATATATATATATATATATATAAAGTATATATATATATATATATATATATATATATATATATATATATGTATATATAGAAGGACAATCAGAATACTTGAGATATCACTGCAGTCTTAATCCTATGGATTATTGTTACCTTGCTCTTTGACCTCTATCCAACCAACCAACCAACCATATATAAGAACTACTGACAGACATGACAATATGCACAAAAATCCTGGCCTGTTCTATCTATCTATCTATCTATCTATCTATCTATCTATCTATCTATCTATCTATCTATCTATCTATCTATCTATCTATCTATCTATCTATCTATCTATCTATCTATCTATCTATCTATCTATCTATCCATCCATCCATCCATCCATCCATCCATCCATCCATCTATCTATTCAGAAAGTCATACTTTTCTTGCTATAATATTGCTATATTGTAGCATTGTCTATAGCACATATATTACAGTTTTTCTCACTCGCTTGGCATATTTTTCGAAACTTTCTTAATATAACACATTCTTCACAACTGTTTGCTGGAACATCAGCAATATTGATATATTGATGAATGTGGGTAACTAAAACAAACAAATACTATGAAAGCCAATGTGGACCAGACACTGTCTTTCAAGCGCTGATGCTGAGAATATATAGTGTGGGTCTTTAATTTCAACTAGTAACGTCTCTGATTTCAAGCAGAATTGGTATATTGTGATGTCATTCCTTACTGTCGTTGAAAACAATGTAGTTTAATCAGGAAGCTGCTAAGAGTCAACATAAAGTTTTAACCCACCCAGTAAGCAAGCCAGAGGCGAGAGTGCTAGGAAACAAAAAACTAACCTAGTGGTCAGCCCTGTTCTAAATTCAAATTACAATTCTAAATTGTATTTGCTACCATAAGTTAAATCCAGTTAAAATTCAGAAATTTAAAAGGCATTCTCAATTCAAGTCTGAACGGCACACACCACTCATCACTCGGGAAACAACATCTTATAACTAACAGCAGATTTCCACAAATACAAAAGAGCAGATATAGCCAGGGGAGATGAGCGAACTTCTTGAAATTAAATGGCAATAAAACTGAGGCTCTGCTTGTTGGCACTAGATCTGTTGTGTCTAAATCTAATTGTTTCTCTTTACACATTGATAATACTGCAATCTGTCCTTCCTCTCAGGTTAAAAAGTTTGGGTGTCATCATGGATAGCACACTATCTTTTAAAGATCAGATTAATAATATCACACGGATTGCATACTTCCATTTGTGCAATATTAATCGTCCACGTCCATTTCTTTCAAATAATAATACTGCAGTTCTCATTCACGCACTAGTCACCTCACGTATAGACTACTGCAATGCTCTTCTCACAGGTATTCCCTCCAAACTGCTGCATAAGCTTCAATTGGTTCAGAATTCTGCAGCTCGTATTCTCTCTAGAACACCTTATACTGATCACATTTCTCCGGTTCTCCAGCAATTGCACTGGCTTCCAGTAAAATATAGAGTTGAATTCAAAATCTTGCTACTCACTTATAAGGCACTTCATAATCTTGCACCACAATACCTTACTCAACTTCTCCAGGTTTATACTCCTTCACGTGCACTTAGATCTTCATCTTCAATTTCTCTTGCGGTACCTCGGATTCGACTTACTACTATGGGTGCCAGATCTTTTAGTTATGTTGCCCCCCGCCTATGGAACTCTCTTCCCCCCCCGATGTTCGCAATAGCGAGTGCTTGTTGACTTTTAAAAAGCGTCTTAAGACATATCTTTTTATACAGGCTTTTTTATAACATGTTTTATTGAGACTTAAATGCACTTTATATGTATATGCTGTTTGTTTGTTGTTTGTTTTGTCTTATTCAGTGACCTGTATATTGCTTGTAAGGTGACCTTGGGTGTTCTGAAAGGCGCCATGAAATAAAATGCATTATTATTATTATTATTATTATGAGTTTCCAGTTGTTGGATGTTTCTAGTTAAAACCGAACAAATGGAAAAACAGAGTAATCAAAGACATGAGCCCTGATGAGTCTCTCACTGATGGGTATGGATGGTTGTTCATATAAAGGGATGACAGGTATCTTCACTGCAGTGCCAAAAAAGTCTGCTTGGAGTGTTCTTGCTAAGCATCAGTTAGTCCAGATGTTACGATACATAACTAAACAACCTGATGTATTTTATTGAAAGAAACAAGCAAGAGATTTTTATTTTTTTCAAACACATCTTTGTATTTGTTTTAATAGAACTTGCAACTTGCAAAATCATTATAAAGTACACATGATAATAAAGAGCGAATATTGACTTGTTTTGTTGTTAAAGAGGTGGATGAGAACATGATTTCCCTTTTTAGGCCAGTGTGACCTGGAGGACTATGGGTAGTGCACCATCTGAATGGATGATCAGTTCAAATCATCAGCAAATGTGCGATAAAAATACAATAAATACTGTTCAACACATGCTAACACAGAAATACTGTTCTTGCCATTAGTGTAGCAATGACCACAGGAAGCAATCCGTTCACAACAAAAACCCGGATAACAATGTTTCATCATGCAAATATACATTTCAATAAACGTTAAATAAAGTGCCAGCCGTAGCATGTGCATACACAGACTGCATACTCTTAAGAGCAATATTTCAAATTAGAGGTCTGGAGCAATATTAAGTAGTTACCCTATAACAGTTTCCAACAACACATGAAAAGCAACCGCAATAACAACACATCAAATGCACATTTGCAGAACAACTAAACAGCAAAATTGTACATACACATACATGTCATATCAATATACATATTACAATATTCTCTTTATGTCTGTCAGTTCGTTCCCTTTCTGAAATTTTGACTCTATTAAAGAACTAAATGAACATTGTTATGGAATGGTTTCCCCTGAGTTGGCAGTGAAAGTGTGCCCATTGACTCTCCTATGTCCCCGCAAGTCTACAGCAGAGGGTTTTTTTTTTTTTTTACTCATTTTGCTTCAGGACCCACATTTTACATTGGATGGCACTGAACTAAATACAGTGGGATCCAATGGTCTGAGACCACACTCAATATATAGGATTCAAGATCTATTAGGAATAAATGTTACCATTAAAACAAATAACAAATAAGATTTTAACAATTAATTAAAATTAATGAGGAAAAATCACACTGACCATGTGAGCAATAAGGGGTCCGACTGAAGCACTTAAGATGCTCTTTGGAATATTCTCAAATCATGCTGGATAACATGATCATTAGGTTTTGAACAAATGTGGAACTCTTGTTAGATCCAGTTCTGCTGTCTATTAAGCAAAATGTAGACATGCACCTAAAATCATGTACATGTTTTAACACAATTTTGCTGATAATTTATAGTTTGTGGTGTCAGACCTTTGCATCCCACTCTATGTGTGACTGCAGCAGCAACAACACCAACCTGTATTGACCTGTATTGGTCATTTACACAAATACAAGCGTTACAAGATTCAAAAGACAGATTATCAACAGATTGATTATAATCCATTTTTAAACATTTCTTACATTTTCCACAATATTTCAAACACAGGAAACGCAAGAGGCCATGCGAACACAGTTACAACAATGCATCCCACAACATAAGACTGGCTCTATACTGCACACTTATGCGACTGGCTGGTATTTTGTATTATTGGGTTAAGCACCACGTGTGTCAGAGGAGGGACAGTAATTTGGTGACTTAATATTCTCTGGCCTCCTCTAATTCATTCATGAAAATATCCTGTTGGGGGTTTTCTGTGCAATGCAGGCCATTATTGGGTGGGCGGACGGCATGAAACCTGCTCCAGTCTCCTTTGCACAGAATCCAAGGCATTACATCCACCTTAAAGTGCAGCTCTGGAGAGAACTCTGTGCTTATTAGGTTGGGAGTACCTGCACCCTTGCCCCTTGTAATTAGAAGCTTGTTGTCATCATAGCAACAATGCTGTGCGGCCAGAGTGGTGCCATCTCTTGAGAGGCCAGAACGCAAGCAAGAGTGTGCCGAGGGCTTGTAGATGTCCAGCCGCTCTTTTGGGCCGCTAGCATCCCTCCATTGGAAGGTCTGGTCACGTCCTGCATCCAGCAGACTGACTATATTGGTGGAGGCTTCTGAAGGATAGGTGCATGGACAGCTGGGTAATTCAGTCAATACCTGCTGCAGGTAACGTTGGAGGAACTCACTCTTACAATTCAACCACTTCTCACAGCTGTCAACATCTGCAGAACAACCAAACCCAAACATATTACATGCTAGACACATCAGCTTATAGCAGAGTGCAATTTGCCCAATAGTGGATTAAAAAGTAGTGTGACAGTTTCATGCACTTTAAAATAAGAATTCACATATTTTTTCACATATTCCAGCATTGTTGTCCCTGTTGAAAAATCCAGCACATGCTGGTTAGGTATGTTTTGAAGCATGGCTGCTGGTTAGAACTGGTTTAAGCTGGTCCTTAGCTGGTCATGAGCTGGTTTAAGCTGGTCATGTGCAGGAGCTAGTTGCTTAGGACCAGCTCAAACCAGCAACCATGCTTCAAAACATACCTAACCAACATATGCTGTTTTTTTCAACAGAGGTGTGTAAAGTTCATATAGACTATACGTTGCAAAAAGCATTAACTAATACAACTAATACAAGTTGACACATTTATCTGATTTTATATCGCAACTGCTCAATTCAGTTCTGTCTTTTTTATGATGGAGCAAGAGCTTCTCAGTGGCAATGACTTCTCAATACAATTATAAATCTAATTCAAATGGGACATTTAACAAAAATCATGTCAATTGCCATCTTTGTATGCCACAATTTCATTATCATTAGGACTCAACAACATGCTTAAAATATCACCTACAAACTGAATGTTAATTTTCAACCTCTGCTGGTGTCAAGGTGACTTTTTTTGGATGTAGAGTCAGTTCAGCCACTCCACTGGTGTACATATTCCACTAACATTTGAAAATCAGTGTCTGAATTCTTTTTTACAATTCATCATTAATTGAACTGAATAGTAACAGCTTTAAAGCACTCACCAGTGCCAAAGGGTTCTGTACCATTTTCCATCTCAAATGGAAAGACGTGAGCCACACTGTTCCAATCATCTGGAGAGAGAGAGAAAAAAAACTCTGTTTCACATAATATTACACAAAATGTTTTAGAATTTTATTACAAACAGATACATTTTTGACAACTGAAATAACAGATACATTTTTGAGAACTGAAATAACCTGGGCATGGCACGAGGTCACAGCTTCGGGATTCGGTGGAGATGCAGAAATCTCCACATGAACGTGAACGGGTCTGGTTGCCATTTCCACAAGTAACACTACAGGGACCCCATGCGCTCCATTCTTCCTCTTTCTCTCCTAAAGGCACAAGAATAATCAGTTAAAACATTCATTTAGTTTTTTTTTTTTTTTTTTTTTGGTGGTACCCATCACCATTTCTCATATAGGGTTTGAAGAAAATCCTTAACCTCAACTACTTTTCAGTGATTGGATAAGAAGTGGTCCTCTGGGATGCATTACAATTACTATTTCCGTTTGGTATTAGCATGTGCTTCAAATGCATGCCTGCAAACACTTGTGCTGTTAATACACAACCTCTTATGTTGTTTCTGACAACCCCCATTAGAAATCATCTAGCAGACACTCCAGCAATATCTCAGCAATAAACCAAGCAAATGCATAGAAACTTAATAACAACCACTCATCACTCAAGGACACCACCCCAGGAAAAGCTTTGCAATAGTATGGTAGCACCCTGGAAACCATCAACAAAAACACTCTAACACCTTGACTGCAACTTTTGCAGACAAAAACAAGGGTAAGCTGAAAGAGTAAGCTTTTGCCAAACCTTATATCCTCCTCCTCCAAAAAAAAACCCTTTAAAAAGGCTGATTAGCTTTTAGCTGATTAGCTTTACAAAAAACAAACTGTCGCATTAAACAAAGACAACGGATGTCTTCTTCTTTCTTCGGTAATACAGAGTATAGATTACAGACTAGCATTTTAAAATATTTAACTTGAATTTGGGTGGGGTGCCAGTGACATTGCAGACAGAGTGATGGTGTCCTGATTACAGACAGACTAGTGAATGATGAAAAGGAGGCGTTGGCTCAGCGGCTACTCTTGCTGGCTTTGTAGAACTGCCAAGCTGTGAAACCCACAACAGCCACAGGGCTTGTCGTTTAGCAGAAGCAGGAATGGGCATTAAATCCACAGGGTCGAGATTTGGGTGGTTAGCATTAGCAGTTGCTCATGCCAAAAGATGCTGGTGTCAAGAACATTTTGGACGGGCTGTTAAATCTCTTTAGCGATTCCTTTGGCTGAACGAATCATAAAGGGTACTCTGTTTAAAAAAGGACCGAAATCGTCAATATAAACAAATAAATCATTATTTCAATAAAACATTATCTTCCTGTCCTGTTAAGGGCCCAGAAATCAAAAAAAAAAAAAAAAGAAATTATCCTGCATAGTAGAATAGGCATCTACTTCTGGTCTAGATTGAGGACTCTAAATTTAGTACTCAATCATTGTGTCTTTTCTTGACAGCTCCAATTAAACCCCCATCCCATTTCATCCTTGTCTCCAATAAAAGACTGCACAGCTAAAACGCAAAATGCACATTTCCCACCATAAAACAGACATGGCCTGGAGAGAAAAACAAAAAAGGAACAGAGGCGTAATGTTATGCATGGCCTTGAAAAGCCTAGGATTCTTGAACAGGCTTAAAAGATCTAGCCGCTCTGGGCTGGAGGGGGTGGAGGGGGGGTGCAGGGTCTGGGGCCCAACCCGCGGGACATAAAAAGTAAACGGATGACCCCTCTCACTCTGTGTTCCCGATCTGTGCTCTAATTGAACACAAGCATGGGCTTATTTGTCCAAGAGAACATACTCATACTGCCATTAGTGAGCGGATCGGGCTCGTCTTCAAACAGCGGTCTTCTCTGCCGAGTGGAACCAGTCTCTACATCAAAGGTCCGGCACTCACAAATACCCTGCCGCTGGCTGCGAGTTTAGTCTGAATCAATGCTGTGAAACTCTCTACCCTTGCTCTACCCTTCCTCCCCAGTCTCTACCGCTCTCTTTGCCTTAAACTGCTCTCCAAATCGCCTTCCTCTGACTCCTGCCAATCTAGCTTTCGTGAATTCTCCCATTGATTTCACTTTCTTAAATTCTGATGTTACCAATTCTGACAACTTTCTTCATTCCAAGGTTTTTATAAATTGCACAGCTTGAAGGTTCAAATACTGTTACTTCTAAATTCTCAAGACTTGTGTATAGAAACATCTATAAAGAAAACAATCACCATAATGGCGTTGAGTCCATGGGCTTTCCCAAATGCCACCTGTTTTGTCCAGTCCACTAGGAAGGGGCTCCCCACTGTCATACTCCAGTGCATAATCATCCTCTTCCTCCACTGCTTGGCCAGTACCATCCTCGCCCGAATCTACATCTGTATAGCCCCAAAATAAGGGCCAGAAAAGCTTCTTCCCGCCCAGCCATTCTACAGTAGAGGAGGGAGAAGACGTGGGCCAGTCATTGCTCCATTCTTTAACCAGGTCCATGTCCACTTCCATGGGGGGGTCATCCAACACCTCGATGGTCACCTACAACCAAGGATGCAAAATACACAGGGATTAAATAGGATGGAACATTGGGTGTTATTTTAAGAACTTAAAACAGGCAGTGAATAAAGACAAATTATCCTGTAATAAGTCTGGAGAAAAGTCAGTGACAGTAAGTTTAAGCGATGAGTCACTGTTCGAGTTTTTTGATTTGAGCTCAGGCTCAATATCTAATCAAGCAGAATTACTTCCTCCTCATCTCAAAATAAGATTACTTATTACACTTAATTACATCCTATCAGGAGTGATGACTCACTATGGATGCTGATGAATCCACTTTTGCTTAGACAGGATTAGACATTAGCCTCAGATTAGAGAAATACAGTTATTTCTTATTATATCCGGGCTGGCATATTATGACTTGTCCCACTCAATCATTGAAAGTCACATCACAAAGCATTTCACAAAGATGACTACTAACTTGAGATGTGTGCTCTTGCATGTGCTCACCTGAATGTTTGGGTTTTGGGAGTCAGTGTCAGCATTTGCTAGGTCTGGAAAGTTTTTGAGGTCTAGGACAAAGGGTTTTGATTCTTCCTCAGGCTCAGGCTGTGGTAGGACACCTGTTGAGCGATGCTGGAGCCACCTGTGTTGGTGGGGACGAGGGTCTGCCAGCTCGTTCTGGACTTGGTTCTGTTGGTGCAAGAGATGATGTCAGTGTCTCTCAAAGATGTCTAAGGATGTGTCTGATGAAAAATTAACATTGCATGCAACAATAAGTGCTAGCTTGCATAGAGTTGTGTAGGTATGAAGTCAGAATCAGGAAGACTATTCGCCACTGGTTCCTCAAGATTTTATAATGGGGTTTTTCAATTTACAATAAAGCCTGTGGAAAAAATAACATAAAGATACTTTGACATTTTGTTCATAATTAATGCATCACTTTATTGCAACATTTTGGAACATCTACAGTGACCTTCATTTGTCAAACACAGGTTTTAGTTGCTATTGTGATATTTCTTGCATATGGTGACACAGTTGATAATGATTTATTAGAGGTATAAAGTCAATTGAAAAGGATTTTCCTTAAAGGGATACTCCACCCCAAAATGAAAATTTTGTATTTAATCACTTACCCCCCTGTCGTTCCAAACCCATAAAAGCTTTGTTCGTCTTCAGAACACAATTTAAGATATTTTGGATGAAAACCGGGAGCCTTGTGACTGTCCCATTGACCGCCTAGTAAATTAGACTGTCAAGGTCCAGAAAAGTATGAAAGGCATCGTCAGAATATTCCATCTGCCATCAGTGGTTCAACCGTATTATGAAGCGACGAGAATACTTTTTGTACGAAGAAAACAAAAATAATGACTTTATTCAACAATTTGTCTCCTCTGTGTCTCTCCACATCACCGCAGCGCCATTTTGGAGAATATCTGCTGGACGCAAGCAGTGTGCGCTCTTCTGTGGCATTAAAAACTGCTAGATCTGATTACTTTTCATCTCTTTTAGAAAAAAACAAACATAACACCAGATATCTGTTCAATACAGTGGCTAAATTAACGAAAAAAAAAGCATCAACAGGTGTTGACATTTCCCAACAGCACAGCAGTAATGACTTTATGAACCACTTTACTTCCAAGATAGATGCTATTAGAGATAAAATTGTAACCATGCAGCCGTCAGCTACACTATCGCATCAGATAGTATGCTATAGATCCCCTGAGGAACAGTTCCACTCATTCTCTACTATAGGAGAGGAAGAATTGTATAAACTTGTTAAATCATCTAAACCAACAACATGTATGTTAGACTCTCTTCCATCTAAGCTCCTAAAAGAGGTGCTTCCAGAAGTCATAGATCCTCTTCTGACTATTATTAATTCCTCATTCTCATTAGGATACTGTATATCCCCAAAACCTTCAAACTGGCTGTTATTAAGCCTCTCATCAAAAAACACAACTAGACCCCAAATAAGTTAATTACACACCGATCTTGAATCTCCCTTTTCTGTCCAAGATACTAGAAAAGGTAATATCCTCACAATTATATTCCTTCTTAGAGAAAAACGATCTCTGTGAGAATTTTCAGGATTTTCAGTATTTAGACCGTATCACAGTACTGAGACTGCTCTCATGAGAGTTACAAATGACCTGCTCTTATCATCTGACCATGGTTGTATCTCTCTATTAGTGCTATTGGATATTATAGTTTGACACTATTGACCACAACATTATTTTGAATAGACTAGAAAACTTTGTTGGCATTAATTGGAGTGCATTAGCATGGTTCAAATTGTACTTATCTGCCATCAATTTGTAGCAGTGAATGAAGAGGTATCATATCGATCACAAGTGCGTATGGAGTACCTCAAGGCTCAGTACTAGGGCCGCTACTTTTCACGCTCTACATATTACCCTTGGGAGATATCATCAGGAAACATAGTGTTACCTTTCACTGTTATGCTGATGATACTCAGCTTTATGTCTCTGCATGAAAAACTAACGGAATGCATAGTTGATATAAAAAACTGGATGACGAGAAATTTCTTACTGCTAAATTCAGAAAAAAAAACAGAGGTGTTAATTATAGGACCTAAAAACTCTGCATGCAATAACCTAGAACACTGTCTAAGACTCGATGGCTGCACTGTCAATTCTTCATCATCAGTTAGGTACCTAGGGGTGCTATTTGATAGCAATCTTACCTTTGAAAGCCACATTTCTAGCATTTGTAAAACTGCATTTTTCCATCTCAAAAATGTATCTAAATTACAACCTATGCTCTCAATATCAAATGCAAAAACGGTAATTCATGCGTTCATGACCTCAAGGTTAGATTATTGTAATGCTTTATTGGGTGGTTGTTCTGCACCCTTAATAAACAAACTCCAGCTGGTCCAAAATGCAGCAGCTAGAGTTCTTACTAGAACCAGGAAGTATGACCATATTAACCCGGTTTTGTCAGCACTGCACTGGCTCCCCATTAAACACCGTATACAGTTTAAAATCTTGCTTATTACTTATAAATCCCTGAATGGTTTAGCACCTCAGTATTTGAACAAACTCTTATTGCATGATAGTCCTCCACGTCCGCTGCGTTCTCAAAACCCTGAAAATTTGATAATACCTAGAATATCAAAATCAACTGTGGGTGGCAGATCCTTTTCCTATTTAGCGCCCAAACTCTGGAATAACCTACCTAACATTGTTTGGGAGGCAGACACACTCTCTCAGTTTAAATCTAGATTAAAGACCCATCTCTTTAACCTGGCTTACATATAACACACTAACACATTTCTAATATTCAAATCCGTTAGAGGATTTTTAGGCTTGGAAGAATGGCATCTACGCTAATATTAGTCTGTTTCTTTCTTATTCTGAGGTAACCGTAGTCACCAGATCCAGTCTGTATCCAAATCAGGTGGTCACTGCAGTCACCTGGATCCAGTACATATCCAGACCAGATTTTGGATCAGCACCTAGAGCGGACCTCTACAGCCCTGAATAACCAGGAGAACTAGATAAGCCCCAGAGACAGATCCTCAGTGAAGACCTGGTCTCCTAGAAGGCCACCGGGACAAGCCCACAGGAACCAGATGATTCTTCTGCACAATGTGAGTTTGCAGCAGCCTGGAATGGATTTGCTAGTTTCGTCTGTTTTTCGTCTGAGTTTTGGTTCCTTGCTGCTGTCACCTCTGGCTTGCTTAGTTGGGGACACTTAATTTCCAGCGATATCGTCAACTTGATTGCACAGATACTGTTTAAACTGAACTGAGCTGAAAGATGACATAACTGACTTCAATGAAGAACTGCCTTTTTACATTACTGATACACTAATTTTGCATTACTGACACACTATTTTCCTATTTAATGCTGTACAGTTGCTTTGACACAATCTGTATTGTTAAAAGCACTATATAAATCATGGAGACTTGACACGCTGCACGGATGTGCTGTATTCGTTTAATTCAAAGCATAAATACACACAGGAAACACATCCTTGTGTCACGGCTGACACAGAATAGCGTACGGAGGTTACATTCAGCGGATATTCTCCAAAATGGCACTAAGGTGATGCCAAGAATCACAGAGGAGACAAATTGTTGAATAAAGTCATTATTTTTGTTTTCTTTGCATACAAAAAGTATACTTGTTGCTTCATAATGAGACGGTTGAACCACTGATGGCAGATGGACTATTCTGACAATGTCTTTCATACTTTTCTGGACCTTGACAGTGCAGTTTACTAGGCAGTCAATGGAACAGTCACAAGCCTCCCGGATTTCATCCAAAATATGTTAAATTGTGTTCCGAAGACGAACTAAACTTTTATGGGTTTGGAACGACATGGGGGTAAGTGATTATTGACAGAATTTTAATTTTGGTATGGAGTATCCCTTTAAGGAAAAGCTTATAATAAGTCAACTTGTTCCATTTTCCACTGAAAATTTGCTGATGTTCTTGCTCACTTGGGGAACTTTATACATTTATCAGAAGCAGAGTTTCTACTGACTTGAGAGCTGAACAATGAAGTAACTGTCCATGTTACTACATGACCTGTCACAGCCTGAGAACACATTCTAACCTGCAAAGCAATTTTATTCAGCAATGACTATTGTAATAAAATAGTTTAATCACAAAAAAATTAAATAAAAATGGTTTTATTGCAAGAACCAGTGTCCTTCAATGTGCCATGTTTCCAGTTGAGGCTACCTCAGTGATTTTTAAAGATACATTTTTTTTTTTTTAAGATTTTGAGCAATCTAGTTTTGTTTTGCATCAGTCTAGCCAGAACAAGATGTACTAAAGATTGGCTGTGGCAATGTTGGTTTTATCAAACTCATACTTAGTAGGTACCATGGTCATTGGGAGTTAGGGAAGTGCTAATGCTTGTTTTGCAGATTCATACTCCGTGGACAAAGTGCATTACTGGGGGTTTTGGACACTTCTTTCTTCATGATCATTATGCAAGTGGATCTTTGGCCTTTGTGCTGCATCTCATGTTATTTGAACACATTTATACCACAGTTAAATAATTGTAAAAAGCAATCCATTTTTGTTGTGTTAAAATGTTCTATTTACAACATGTTTTTTCAACAGTGGAGCAAATAGTTAAATATTGAATGAGTTCAGCTGTGATTCAGAGGTGTCTTATGTCTTTTCCCCCCAAGTTGTATACTACTTGATCTGCAGATAAGACATCCAGGGGTATGTGAGCTTCTCTGTAAGACTTATTCTTAATATTAATCTTTTCTTCCTGGAAGTCTCATCAAGAGGGGCTGAAGGACTAATCGCTGTCACTCAGTAAAGACTCATAACATGGCCTAACAGAGCGAGTTTAATTTCCTAAATGTTCAGAATAGAAACCCAGTCTCTCCTTACATCCTTTGTCTCCCCGAGGCCATCTCTTGTCTTTCTCTGTATTGTTAATTCATTGTAAAATCTTTCCTCCCAGTGGAATGTGGCCTGTCCTGTCAGTGGGCTTTCTCACCATCACAAACATATGGCATGAATTCCAGAACCCGAAACAAAGCCTTATGCGCTAGCGGAAGACCATGGGATACACACACAGCCCCTATTGAGCTCTCTGGTGAGACACATGGACGCAATCAGCTCACACAATTTATGTTGGGGCATTTGGGAGAGCAGTCTGCAGTGCAGCCTAGATTTATCTGACCTCCAATATCAAAGTCCCAGGACCACGCCATTCCAAACCAGTGAAGAAAAACAGTAATCTAAGACCCCCCCATTCCATTTCCCTTTGACGACCCCTGCCCCACATGTAAAAACAAAAGAGACATTTAGTAATACAAAGCTGAGTAGCAGGACCTTTCTTGGAGAGGTTAGACATGGCCCCCTGGTGCACAAACACAGGATCAAGGAGACCAGAATGCAGGAAATTCCACATTAACACAGAAGAGGGGCTAAAAAAACAATTTAGGAGGAGCTGAACTATGACCCTGTGAGAGAGAGTGAAACTAAGTGTTTTTTGACCAGTATTATGTAAGGCTTCACTGTTGTACTGCTCTACTGTATGAGGCCTCTATCCATTAATGGAAACAGTTAATTCCAAAAGGCACAGGCACATTTAACCTGTCAACCCATTTACCATTCTGTGGTAAACAACTGATTATTGAAATTTGGATATGTAGAAATAGCATTAAATTATAATAAACCCCTATGATCACCATTAATAGCAGTATTAAAGGGTAACTCCACCCCAAAATGAAAATTTTGTCATCAATCACTTACCCCCATGTCGTTCCAAACGTGTAAAAGCTCTGTTCATCTTCGGAACACAATTTAAGATATTTTGGATGAAAACCTGGAGGCTTGAGACTGTCCCATAGACTGCCAAGTAAACAACAGTGTCAAGGTCCATAAAAGGTATGAAAGTCGTCGTCAGAATACTCCATCTGACATCAGATGTGCAATCTGGGTTATATGAAGCGACTGGAAAAAAAATTGTAAGTGAAGAAAACAAAAATAATTCCCTTGTCAACGGTCTCCTCTGTGTCACTCCATATCATCGTATGCTGCTTATGCTCTTCTGTATCATCAGCGCCACAAGGATGCGCTGTTTCTACGTGTATTTAGCTTTGATTTGAAATAAAACAGCGCATCCTTGTGGCACGGACGACACAGAAGAGCATACACAGCATACGGTGATATGGAGAGACACAGAGAAGACCGTTGACAAAGGAATTATTGAATAAAGTCGTTATTTTTGTTTTCTTCGCTTACAAAAAGTGTTCCTGTTGCTTCATATAACCCAGATTGCATGTCTGATGGCAAATGGAATATTCTGATGACGACTTTCATACCTTTTATGGACCTTGACACTGTTATTTACTTGGCAGTCTATGGGACAGTCTCAAGCCTCCAGGTTTTCATCCAAAATATCTTAAATTGTGTTCCGAAGACGAACAGAGCTTTTACGGGTTTGGAACGACATGGGGGTAAAGTGATTAATGACAAAATTTTCAATTTAGGGTGGAGTATCCCTTTAACTGTAACACTGTCAGACATGTTACCTCTGACTCTTACTTTTCTGAAGGTATAGTTAAGACATCAGTACATTATTAATGTACATTATTATTTCTCAAAAACTGAAATGCATAGAACTTCGACTGTTTGTGCTTTTGGACCTTCCAGAGTAACTTGTATGTTCCATGGTGCAGAAGAGTTTCTTCAACTAGTTCTATCAGAACTAACAAGTGTCATTTTCACAGATGGTTTTCTCTCTCTCTCTCTCGATCTCTGAATTAATCTGAAATGATGCATGACGTTAGGAAATCTGAAGTGTAATTTTGTAGCAGGGTTGGAAGGGTACTTTGGAAATGTAGATTACTGATTACAGTAATGTAAATGATTACATTTGATTACTTTTTGATTACTTTTCTAAATGTCTAATGTTTTCAACTGTTAATCATTTTCAAACATTTAAAGCAGGCAGGTTTAACTTTACAGTAACACTCAACAATGATTAGTCAGCATCCTTCATCACTTGAATTAAGATTATAATAATTTAATTTAAAAGCACAGCCACCACAAAATCAGACTTTAGCACCTATTTACGTTGATATCATTCGAGGTTAAATACAGATTTAAAATCATAACAAGAAATAGTTAAGTAGCTATGATACTGTTTTAAAAATCAAATCTTTGCATATCTATGATAGGAAACAAATAAATAACAAATAAAACAACCCAAATAGTAGGCTAAACAAAACACTTATGAAATAAGCATCCCAAACTCCTGAAATATTGGTGCAGTCAATGCAAT
Source organism: Cyprinus carpio (assembly GCF_018340385.1). Taxonomy (NCBI): domain Eukaryota; kingdom Metazoa; phylum Chordata; class Actinopteri; order Cypriniformes; family Cyprinidae; genus Cyprinus; species Cyprinus carpio. Next base: position 5,296,828 of record NC_056616.1, read on the forward strand.
TTATTAAAGAAATCAATCAAATCTGTATGTGTGAAAAGGAATTCAGATGTAACTCCCCGTGCAATAGTTAACATTTTAATAAATAACTGTAATTTAATTACACGTTTTCTCAGTAGGCTAACTGATTAGTTACATTTATTTTGTAATTAAATTATGCAATTTAGTTACCTATAACTAGTTACTCCCCAACACTGTCAATTACTGTGACGCATATGTTCTGAAGGAAAAAAAAGAAAGAAACAAAACCACGAAACGAGATTTCGATCCACTCGTACTCACCTCTATGGAGTCGCCGTGTCTGGATCTCTTGTGATGCCTCACAGGGAAGCTGGTCGCGCGTTGCATCCAGGCAGCCAGCAGCACAGTTAAAAATACCCATACACCTTTACGCGCTGTTAGCATTTTGCACCGTTGCGTATCTGTCCTCTAAATACCGCTAAAACATTAAATGTGCAATAGTTGTTTAGAAAGCTCTGTGCGTTTCCCTCATGAAGAAGATCTTCAATGCTCTGTTCCTCATCTTCATCCAAACTTCATTAAAACTTGCACATGTATGAGCATTTTATAAATTCAGGCAGATAATCCTGACCCCTTCAATCCATTCACAAATAGCCTTCACTAAATGTGACTGGAATGTGTCTGTCCATGTGGACTGATCGTCTCTCAGTTTAAGTAGCAACTGCAGGTCTAGCTCTGCTCTTCAGTCCGCACCAGTGCATCCGTATTCAACTTTTACAAAACTTTCTCTTCTCTCCTTCTTCAGGATGTCGGAGCACAGAATCATTGGTGACACGCTATGATGATGATGGGAGTATCTCAGATACATGCCTTAAGGAAATGAAAGATAATATACGCTTAGCGCGCAGCAGCGTCTGATCTCTATGGGGTCAGCATGGGAGGAGAATCATTTTTTCCAGTTTTCCAGGGCTAGTGATGATTATGTATCTGACAGCCAGGTGTGTGCGAGGACTCGTTTCCTGTCAGGAGAGAGTCATTCAGAAATGAATTCAGAAAGCCTTCTCAAGTTTTATTTCCAATTCATTTCCTGAATTTGAATTAGGTTTGAAAAGAGGATAAAGGATGCATAACGAATTTTTGAATTTAAGAAAGCAGAATCTGAATAAACTGAAATTCAAAGAAATTCACAAAATTTCACAGCTCTAAGTGCATCTTTAATCATTGATCTCATTGTTCGGTTTGAATCAGCCACAAATGTGACATATGAATCATGTTACATTTATGTATGTGTGTATATATATATATATCACCACGAGAATATAAAATATAAGCTTTTCTTCAGGCAGTTTTCTAGATATTCTAGCTTATCATTCCTCAAACTGTAAAAAAAATATAATCATTTAAAAAAATTACTTTATTTTCTAAATATGAGATTTCTTATAAACCGTTTAATATAAATAAAGTAAAAATAACCTATAACTCGCCAATTAAATTTAAGGCAGTAGCTAAACTTAAGTTTTTCATCTAAAGTAGGTGGATTTTTTTTTTAAATGAAATCATTTAAATTGAACTGAACTTCAAACTTTTCACTGAACATACATTATACCTTACATAAATGTCTATCATACAGTCTGAGTATGACTACGGAGTAAAAGATCGGTCTTTGTTTATAAAAACAAGAGTAATGTTTGCTCTGCTTTTTCTGAGATATCTGATGATGACAATGACCTCAATTCTGGAGAAAAAGTAATTTAATTATTTTCAGAAACAAATGATCAGTCATGTTCAAAGAATTTCAGTTTCTTGCATGTGACAGTATGTATATTTAATGAAAACTGCAACTCAGAATGTACAAGAAACAAACAAACAGAAATTGTGGAATGCCTTTTGGTTTCACAGTCAAATGCAGCTCAGTGGCATTACTTGCATTTATACAGGCTGCTTAAAGCCAATGTGCCAACGTCATATCTGCATCTCTTAACAGTCATTAGTAGCTCTCACTTGCATACATCTGCAATCAGAGACATATTCAGAGCTGCCTTTCCGATTAAGAACAAGACTTAAGAACACAAAAGGGAATGCAGGAAGAAAAAAAAAAGAAAAAAACTAAATGTACATCCGACAGGCATTCATAAGCCACATCATCATCATACAAACAGACAAGAGCTCTACATTTCATATCAGTGACCCGTATTTAGCACTTTTGTTACAAGAACACAAGTTCTTAAAGATTTAACTTAAAAATAGCAAATCAAAAGCAACTATATAACAATACAAAAGGCAACACAAACATTTTTCACTGCTGTCCGTTAACAGCTGATATAAAGAATGAAACACTGAGTGAACAATGTCAGTCTATTTCTGTTGGCTCAATGAAAGCCCTCAGCCTTTGTGAAATGCCCTGGCTAAGACATTATACTCTTAGTAAGTGCAGATATCATACTTAGTCATGAGATATGCAAACTGTCAGCAAGTAACAGATATTCAAGTAAGACATAAAGGCACCTTCCACAAATAGAGTACAAATGATGTCTTGCATTTTTAGAAGATGGCCAGTGTAAGGCTTTTAACCTTCAGAAAATGTTTATTATGAACCCAAGGATGTCAAACTAAATATTACTGTAGATATTTTTTATCATGTTTCATTTTTGCAAAAACATGTCTATATACAGTTTAATAGCCCAGAATTTTTATGATTGTTATTTTCTAGCAATAAATATTAATGAAAAAAAAAATTAAAAGCCAAAAAACAGGAAAAATCTCTCTCTATATAACTTGGGTAACAATTTGAATAAAAAAAAGTCCAAATAATGTTTGGAGATTTCTCTTTAAAAGCAATATGGACTTTGTTCCTCTAGTGCTTTAAAAAAAAGGATAAAGATAAGGGACACCAAAGTGTACCCTATTCATGGAAAGTATCACAACTCAAACTGAAATACAGAAAGCTCTGATGAAACAAAACAGAGAAATGTTGTCAGCATTCTTTTGTACAAGTTAATTGAGACATCGCTAATTTACTTATACAATCATTTGTATTGTGAAAAAGAATAAAATTAGATATTTGAAGATTTGTGGACCTACGCAAAGCTAGTATGTGAACGCAGTATTGAGTTAAATGCAGACACACTGCAATGTGCATTAATAAATATGTGTCAATATTTTAAAGATATGAACTCACATTCTTATTTACGGTTTAACTATAATAAATTATCTCCTTCATAAGTAGATTTCTCTTTTTTATATATATTTTCAAGCTTATTTCTCATTAAAAGATGACACTTGCTGTACAAGTATACTGCTAGTGTGTGAGTCACTGTTTTCTTGTACACTCAAAACATTTTCTTTATCAGGATTTCGGTCTTGTTTTCTAGTAAAAATCTAAATTTCCTTAAATTTTGCTTAAAGTTTTACTAAACTGAATAATATAATAAGACTTCAACAATATATGTCTTGAATTACGTTTGTCTTCCATTGGTATATTGTTTTTTTCTTGTTTAAAGCATAAATCATACTAAATTTTGTAAGAATTCTACTTTATTTATTAAAAACATTCATTGCAAATGGAGTAAAAAAGACTGAGTAACCCAGAGTAAATTAACCTTGTTTGCAATTTTTTTTTTTTAAATGGAAAACAAGACAAAAACCCTCTCATTTGGTTCAGACTGTGAAGAAGGTTGGATAAATTAGGCCTGACACTAAAGCATTAACTTTTCTCCTGTGTCATTTCTGATGCAGAACACAGTGACGTGAATTCTTTACTACAGTTGATACTGCACAATGAAATGAATATTTGAAAAAAATTTGGTCAGCTGGTGGACTTCAGAGTGTCCACTGAAATGAATCAACATGAAAATGACACTTAAGTTAGACATAAATTCCTCTGGGGTGGAAGAAACACACATTCAGTCCATCGTGAGAAAGTGCTAATCCTGGTGGCTCTCCAGAAATGAAAAAGAGTCACTTCCTTCATTCCCATGTCTGTTTTTTCTTGAGTATTTCAGCTGGAGTAGATCTCCAACTTCACTGATGGCATTTAAAGCCTGAGAGAGTCAAGAAGAGGCACTGGGGTTATTAACACTTGAATAAATGTTTGGTTGAGGTAATAATATACTGGGTTTGGTAAAACATGATGCTGAGTAATTGCTAAATGATAACAGGATGTTTATTTTTGGAGAGAATTTATGTACTCTGGTTGACTGTGAGGTGAGTCAGAGATTCATAGATGAATAACTGAAGTGTAGGAACACTGATTTTTGGTCTCCCCTGCTTCATGTGTTTTGATATCATTAGCTGTGATGTTAAACAGGGACCGATATTACATAAAAGTACCCATGAGAGCTAATAGGTAATATTTGGAACTAGTTTGGAAGTTGAAACGGAAAGCCACAAGTAAACTACTTTTTATTTGTTCTTTTAGGTTTTCTTCTTACCTTTTATCTAATACATTAATAGATTTATTGGTGAAGCTCTTACTGATGTTCGTGTGATACTCACTTTGTCAAGCATCTCTCTCGTGTGGGCGGCAGAAACACAAAACCGTGCTCGGGACTCAATGATGGGTGTGGCGGGGAACCCAACCACCACTGTCCCAATGTTCCTCTTCAGCATCTCTCGCCCGAATGCTCTAAACAACAGCATACAAAACAAATTAACGAGTCTGTAAAATCAGAGTCAAGTAGAATTTTTTTCTACTTGCATATCACCAAATACAATAGCCATGATTCAGTCAAACAAAATGTGAGACTGACCCGATTTTAGCTGGCATGTAGAGCATCAAGGGTACAACAGGAGAGTCATTGTTCCCATAGATGATAAAACCCATCTCATGTAATCTCCTGCGAAAGTAGGTTGTGTTTTCTGACAGCTGACAGAGTCTTTCCTGACCTGCATAAAAGAGAATATTCAAATCATCATTGTCATCCCTGCAAACCAGCTTCTGACCCTTTCTAAGACACTGTGTCCTTGATTTTTATTCATTGGTGGTGCTTGCTTGGAGTAACTATATTACTCATGCTTCGAGTAGGTTTCGGTGTGTAACTCATCCAACACTGTTTGTGGTGTAGACATGAATCATATCTCAAATTGTGTGGCTTGTTAAGAAAGAGGTGTGCTGTTCAGAAATAATGAACCTGCACAGCAGCACTAAAAAAAACACTCTGAACACTATAGAAACCATAGAGCTACGCCCTGATGACTTTTGCACAGGCAAGTCTTATCCTCGATCCAATGGTCCAACCCAGTGGTTAACATGCATGTTAAAGCCCACATGGACCAAAGCAGGTTATTTTTTTCTTGTCGTTTTGTTGTGTCATTCATGCATTCTTCAACAACAGGAATGACGAAAAGCTAAATTGCAAACATCTCCGCAAGTTCCATGCCAGCACATGGCAAATGAAAATCGGGAAGCCGTTTTATCTGAAGCCAAAGGAATTCAAATCCACTTTGAACAGTGCAGAATGATCCTTTGGGGAGAGGTAGAGATATACTCTCCAGTATTAGCTTTCACTTGTTTGACATTCCATTCATAGTGAGGGGCTCCTGAGAAAGGAAAGCTCCTTCTCACAATATTCAGTATTGAGAATATTGCTAAAGACTTGAGGAGAAAACAGTCCAACCAAACCTACAACAGCTACGAGGAAATGCAAGTTAGTCTGGTGCTTTATAAATTAAACTTAAACTGAAATTAAACTACCTTTAAGTAGCAGAAACAAATATTTCATCTTGTTAAAAAAAAAAAAAAAAAAAAAAAAAAAAAAAAAAAAAAAAACTGGCACAACTGCTCTAAACTTTATTCAACATGTAGTTCAACAGCATATTACTTCAGTGATCTTCCACAGTCCCTGAGATGTAAACTATAAGTCATGATGAAATCAAAACAGATAGTTCTTATTCTTTATGAAATGAAGACAAGTTTATTGTATTTAAACTGACATTCATGTATCTTTCATCAAAAACATTAATGTGCTCGGCCCCTTGCAACAACAGTTCTTCTTTGATGAGGGATGGGTAATAAAAGTTACATTTACATTTTCAGTCGCTGCCCTTCAGAAACCTGTCACTCAGATGTTTATGTCATGTCACGTAATCCAGAGTGGCTAGTTAATGGGGTTTTGTTTGTTCTGTTCCTGAAATTATTTATCCATTAAATAAAAAGACTGTATGAATAATGACCGTCTACTATTGTCTTTCACAGCAGAATTGAATTCTGTTTGAATCATTATTTTTTTCCCCTTGAAACAATCTGTATTGTATAAAGTGCTATATAAATAAATAAAGCTTAATAAAGTATGAGTTTGGGCCGCAGTGCACAATCCAATCAATCCCTGATGGACAAAACCAAGATGCAGATTTACTCAGACATACGTCACAATAGGCCAGTTTTGTGCCGACTTTAATAAATGTTCTCTGTGGTTCAGCAGTGATATGAGGAACAAGTTTGCCACGTCTAATGTTACTATATTGTGCATGTACTAGGAAGATCCTCTAGGGTTGCAGATTAATTGCCAAAGGCGCTTAAATCAGTCTCTGTGCAGAAGAAATCTGCTCAAAACATTTGTTCAATGTGAGCTCTTTGACTGAGTACACTTTCATTACTAAGTGAAACAAAGTAACCAACACAGTGTAGACATGATGTAAATAATAAAGTTATTATGAACTGTAGTTAGCTGCTTTGATTATAACAATTTTTCACAAGAGTGCAAAACTCAGTGAGCTTGTGCTGAACAGTGACTAATAGCTATTGAGTGCTATTTGCTTGCTTTCTGCATATAATCAATTCACAATTTGAATAAAAGTAGTTTTTTATGCTGCTAAGAGAACCAATTGACCTTAGTCAGGGTAGTGCCATTTTTAATTTTTAACAGGAATGAAAACAAGTTTGTGAGGGAAAGAATACAACGCATTCAATGAATTTTACAGTTGTTTAACAACATACTGAGAAAACATATTAAGAAAAAAAAAAAAGATTTGTAGACAGAAACTCCAAAACACTTTGGAAAGCTGTGAGTTGGTGAAATCTATGTGATCTAGGACCTTTATATAGTGCATGAAATAAGCCTGTCCCTCAGAGTAGGGCTGCCCCCGACTAAAGATATTCCTAGTCGACTAACACTCCTGCATTTTAGCGATTAGTCGAATAATCGTTCATTTATGATATTAATATAAAAACTTGCGTATATACAAGGAAAGGTATAGTCCAAGTTGAAGTTTAACACTTCTATATAACAGAAAATGCTAAAGCATGATATTAGCGCGTTCAAAATGAAAATGAAGCGCTTAAAACAGAATAGTAAAGCGTTTAAAGTATACAGCGCTTACGGACACAAAAATCAGTGGCCGGAACGTTATAGGCTAATTATAACATAAAAACAGCAATCAGACTGCCTGTGCATTTTAATAATTTATTATCAAAAATACAAACTGTAACAGTTACATGTAAAAAAAAAAACAGTTTTGAATAAAATAAACTAAAATTCGTTCTTTAAAATACATTAAATAAACTTATTAGTAACTTAGGCCTAGTACAAAACAAGGCAAAAACAAAAAACAAAAAAATACTGTAGGAAAAACGCTGTTTGGTATAAAAATAGTAAAATACAGTGGAAAATTTATATAATTTTTATATTGTTCTAAAGGAAAATTAACAAAAACGAACAATTTAATAAATGCACATGGCACATCGCACAACGCCAAAACTTAGAATAAAAAAGGCGGCAAACAAATCAACAGCCTAAGTATTTGATTAAATTGTTTAGAACAACTATATTTAAGACAAAATGTGGAACAAATAATTTAAAGAACACTAATACAAATCAAAAATATCAGAGCAAAGCCGCAAACTGCCATTAAGACGACGGATGTGTCTTGACCTGAAACAACAAATTGCGAACATCAGACTAATTTTTCTTACAGAAGAAAAAACAACTTCTGCATTATATAAAAACGAATAAATAAAAATAATATGTATTTATTTATTTGTATAGCCTACCCGTTATAAAAATACCCGGGTTTTTTTTTTTATATAGCCGAACAGATAGCAAACAGAAACACTACAAAAAGGAAATTAAGCATTCTTACCTAAGCTTTCAATTCGATTTTTTTTTTATATATTATGTGAGAGGAACACCAGCTTGTCCACATTGTTGGGAAGAAGGGAGCTTCTCGACTTGTTCACAATGAAGCCGGCCTTTGAAAAGATGCGCTCTGAAGTGTGCTTTGGTATACCGCGAAGCACGAGATCTCGTTGATCTCTCGTTGCTTTGATGTCATGTCATACATGAATAAATGGTAAATGCAACCACTTGGAGAAATCAGACGTCAGCTTCTTATTCTCTATCACAATTGTGTATTTATTTAGTAACATATTTTATCTGTCATAAGTCTCGTCTCGAGAGTTTAGCTCCGCGTAGCATGTCATCAAAATATAATAATGTTTTTTGTTTGGGAGCTTTTATAAAAATAGAGTTATTATCATTCATTCTAAATGTGACGCATATAGGCTACTGTGGCTACAAATACACAGAAACAGACTCGACTGAATAAGCAGGCTCATTTTCATAAGCGTTAAAAATAAAAAAAAATAAAATAGAAATACATTTATTTCTGTGTGATTAATTTTGAGTCCTGATAATTGAATCATTATGATCAATGTATCACTTATAGTAAAACATTGATGCTTTTGAATTTAAATATTTAACAAAGCATGCAAACAAAAGGCCGCTGTTATCGTGTTCGTTTTGTGATCGCGCTAGTTCCAGTGACTTATTTCTCATTAGTTTTCTGATAACTTCTCTTTGTTGATGGGGTTGCATGACGTTGTTCCTGAGAGGCGTGTAAAGGGCGGGTTTTAGTCACGCGCAGCGGAGCGACTGGCCCGACTGTGGAAACGCTGCGCTATTCTGGCTTCGTGCTACTGGCCCGAGGCTATTAGCCCCGCCCGGCCCGTTTTAAGCCCTGGCTCGCACTGGCCCGACAGTGGAAATGCGGCTACTGACTGCGCAGCCCCTGATTGTGTAATTTTTTCACGTGATTTTTTTTTGCGACTAACCACCTAATGAAAATGTATTCGACCAAGCCCTCTTCATATCGACTAACGTTTAGTCGACTATTTGGGGGCAGCCCTACCTCAGAGCCTCATTTTCATCTGCGTTAAATTCAATATGGCACCAAACCTTGGTCTACAGGTAGACATGAGCTCTTTGATCCAAACTAACACATTTTATCTGTATGCGAACTCCCTGGGAATTGAACCCATGACTTCAGTGTTGCTAGTGCCGAGTTCTAAAAGTTAAGCTACAGAAATCAGTTGAAGGTGAGAGGTTTCTTCAAGGTTCTATGTCATTATTATAACATAAGCCGTCTCCTATACATTAGAGAACCTAACAGTGAAAGCGTTCACTAAGTCTTTAAGGCCTGTCAGCATCCATTATCCGACAGAGAGGAACATTCGGCCTTCTTTCTCTCACGCTAAAGCCTCACAAGGGCTTGAAGAGCTTCCAGATGCGGTGTGTGTGTGTGTGTTTGGGGTATAGATGTGGTTTTCCAAACGAACGCCCTGCTAAATCAATCAGGGGTGAAACTGAGTGTGCTGCCTCAAACTGTCAGCAGAGATGGAGTTAGCATGTGTAACCAATCGCTGAGTCATCGAGTTTACTTTTCCTAAACAAACTCAAAAAGATTGTGTTTCTGCTGATAATGAACACTTTTCAGCTGTAGAACTATTCTTGCATTTCTAAGAATATGAGTACATTGACGCAAATGCTTTCAGCTAATAGCAATACAAGCCCAAAGTCTGATACCCCTGCGTTGCAAAATGTATTAGAGTTGTGCAATGTATTCTATAACTACTTCTTTTCTTTCAAATTAACTACTCTCATGGCAGAGCAGATTATTTATAGTTTTCTGAATAAAAAACACATTTAATAGCACAGGAATGGGAAGGTTTCTCCTTTTACAGAAATTTGTACCCATCACAGTGACACTGAAGTGCACTTGCAATGCATTTCCCTAGCATTTTTATCTGAATTTGCATACATAGAATATTTCTGACCACAACAGAGCTCAATAGAGCTCAACTGATGACAAGTGTTTTGCTCAAGAGTATCACAGGTCAAAGTATTGTGTAATATACACAAAAACACAAAAATGTACACAGGGGAGCAGCATGGAAGTCAAAGTACAAGTTACATTATGCAACAACGTTTGTTATATTACAAATAACTACAGCACTTCATTTCATAACAGTAGTCTATTAGTTAATGCTGCCATCTTGTGGCTCTTTTTTACATCACACGTTTTTTTACAAGTACAATATTACTACTATATTAGATACTACTGTACAAACAGTAGTTGTAATAGAGGTCAAACAAAGATTATTCCACATAAGTAATCTTTATTAGAACTGATCCAGAATAAAATTTTAAACTCACCTAATGTGGAGCCATCCTCTCCCATAATGCACTTCATAGAAGTGATAATCTGCTGGATGATGGGTGGGGACATTGAAGTAGCATAAACTGTACTGTGAGAATGTAAGCGGAGGTAATCAATCAGCTCCTACAGAGAGAAAACAAAAAGTTAATTACTACACAAGAATTGCTGCTTAAGCCAAAAGTAAACTGCAATCCTGAATTACAAGCATATGTAATATATAAGTGAGAAGCACATTTTTTGGAGGAGTCACTTTGTCTCATTATTAAATATTGGAATTGGTGGAGAGAGAGCTGGAAATGACAGGCTGCAGTCCAGACTCGAACCAGCATGTGTGATTTGTGTGTGTGTGTGTGTGTGTAGTAATCTAATGTGATATGCCATTGACAGCAAAATTGTCCACACACCTTCTTTCCTCCAATGTATCCTCCAGCAGCACCAAAGCTCTTGGTGAAAGTGCCCATCATGATGTCAACATCAGATGGATCCAGGCCAAAGTAATCCACCACACCTCTGCCTCTTGGTCCTAGTGCCCCGATACTGTGGGCCTCATCCAGGTACAGGTAAGCTTTGTATTTCTTCTTTAGGGCAATGACCTCAGGAAGTCGCACTATTGAGCCCTCCATACTAAAAAGAAGAACGCAGGGATACTATTAATGCATTTCCATAGAGACCTAGATATTTAAAAATGTGAAAGTATAGGAGTACATCTAATTGATAAACAGTTAGTAACAGTTTGATATTTTTTATTTAAAACATTTTATTAAATATTAGTGCTGTAAAACGATTAATCGTGATTCATCGCATCCAAAATAAAAGTTTTTGTTTACATAATATATGTGTGTGCACTGTGTATATTTATTATGTATATATAAATACAAACATGTACAGTTTATATTTACATTTATATATTTATATTCATATAATTTATATTATATATTCATATATTTAATATATAAACAACATATTTTTCTTAAATATATACACATGCATGTGTATTTATATATAAACAAATATACACAGTACACAAATATATTATGGGAACAAAATCTTTTATTTTGGGTATGATTAATCTATATCTATATCTATAAAGGCCCACATTTCTACTGTCATTTCCTATCCTCCTCTGCATTACAATGAATGTACATGTGATAAATATATATGATATCACTATTATTGCTTGCCTCTTTATGCCTTGTAATAAAGAATGAAATGGGCTCCAAACCTGAAAAAGGTATGCAAACCAGCTTCCCTTTGCATATGCTTTGCACAAAACATCTGGTTTCAGCTCAAATTTGAAAAAACATGTTGTATACATAATGAAAAAGCTAGAAAAAGATTTCTGCTATACCTGTAAATTCCTTCAACGAGGATGAGGATCTTCTTCCATGGCCGGTGGGTTCTAGGTTGGCCATGCACGATAGCATCCCGGAGCAACTTCTCCAGACTTTGCATATCTGAGAGTAATGATTGGAAAGTAGAATTTATGAATAGAAATCTTAATATATTAGTGTGGATGCTGTTCTTAGCGAGAAGGTTAAAAAAAAGTATAGCATAAGATTTAATTTATTGCATGTTTTTTGTCTGAGGTTCACTTATATTAGATTTTTTTTTTTGCAACCAAATTTCTATTCAGATACATTAATCACACAAATATTAATTTATTCTACAAACAAATGCGTTCAGTAATGATGGAGTTTCTATGTCTGAGCCACCCACCGTGAACTCATTTGGGTCCGTAATCCTATATATTAAACATCAAATATTAACTGGCTGTGATTGTTTGCACAGCATTTTTATTTTCAGTGTGGGCTAAAAAAATAACATGAACTTACTGTTGTGTTTGAATACACGGATGGTAGAGCCAGAGAGACGGGCACCCAGAACCAGAGATGCATGATTGAGCTCATCACTTAAGATCAGACAGCCCTAAGAGAAATACAAAAATATGAAGAAAAAAAGCATATAAAATAATACTAAACCTGTTGGCTAAAGAGTTCATAAGATACAAAGCAACATTTCAAAAGTAAGGAGAATTTGCAGAGTTGTAGGTGCTACACACAATCAATGAGAGAACAAGATTTTACATATTTAATCATATCATTATGGTGTTTAGGAAAAATGGTGTTTGAACTTTCTCATTACCATGACCATGTGTTAATGTATTTGGGTTTCTAACAAGGAATTTCAAAGGAATTTTAAACTGTTTTCAAAGGAAGCCTTTTCAAATTTTTATTTATATTCCCTTACATTTACATTTAGAAACCGGTTATTTGATTAATCCAGGTACAGAGCAGAATATTCTTTTTGTTTTTATACACAAAGTTTTTATGCTTTACATTTTTCAAAATCCTACCTTAATTCACTCCCAGATTCAATATCAGTGTGGACCTTTGAAGACCATTAAAGCATCTCTTGCCCTGATTTGAACAGTATTTGCAGGTAGGAAAACAATATTTAATTTAATTAGGGCCGAACTGGAATTCCCCAAAAGTAATCAAATATGTGAATGAAAGCGATCCCCAATGTTTTTCCCCACCCTTCCTGACTTTGACTTAAAAATTCTTAGCATTTCATTTGACTTAAAGATTGTGTTTATAGTAAAACCCTTACTTTTCCTGTGAGTGCAGGAATATTCATGGAATTTGTAGCAAAGCCCATTCCAAAGGCCATGGATGACTCAACCCCTAAAAACCTGGCCACCAGAATCTCTAGCTCCTCATGCTTGTCAAGATTTCCTGCAAGAGAGAACAAATATCTTAACGATGCATCAATAGATTTGTATAATAATAGAACTTTTTCCTTCTTTTTGTGTAAACATCAGACTCAAGGGACACAATGATAAAGGTTAGATAAGGACTAAGAGTTTTTCATAGTGCCACACATTTCTTTTTTACCATAAAAGCAAATCCTCACCCAGTGGGATGAATGACTTAACAAGAACTGAATATACGAGTAAGTATTCTAAGTGTCAGTGAGAGGGTGGAAAATCATAATGACAAGGTTGAAATTTTGAGTAATATTATAAGAGGACCAAGTGTATGATCTTTTAAAAATCTACTAAAACCTACCCAAAGTGTCTTATCATTATTTGGCCCCTTTTATACCAGAGAAGCGGCTGTAAAACATGAGAGAGTGAGTATTTATTACCTATCTCTTGCCTGGTGCTGCTAACCCCCACGCCGTATTTCACAGTGCACTCAGAGGCAGCATCAGCACACGTGCCCGTATTCTCAGCAAAGCCGAGGTAGTTATATGAGCCCATATTAATAACATCCTTCAGAACATTCCCTGTGTGTCTGCAGGAAAATATAAATAAAAAACATGGAATAAATTAAACATATGCAACCTTGGGTAAATTAAGCCTTTACATTATTTCTAGTGTGATTAATCCCTGTGTATTTCAATTGTAAACATTCACGTTTAAGTTTGTTACTGTTTATTTTTAAGAGTGATCACCTATTTTCATAACCTTCAGTATGCAAATAAGGGTAAGCAAAATCATTCGTCTTGATTGGTTTGTAAATGTAATGGTGGGACCCCCTTAACTGGTTGGTGTATTCTGATTGGTAGATTAAGATCCATGTAGCGCCGTTGCGCTTCGGGCGTCCCGAGTTCGAGTCCCACCCCCCTCTCTCTCAACCACTTCGCTTCCTGTTGACCTTCTGTCCTATCTAAATAAAAGGCATAAAAAAAGAGATCCTTTTTAAGAGAAGGATCGTTGAATGACAGGAGGAGAAGAGAGAGAAGACTCAAGTTTCATTTGAGCCGCGATTGTTACAGTAGCTTCGTTTACATGGACCCTACCAATCCCTAATGATCTGAGTGGTCTGTTAGGTTTATATTAGTCTGTCTAGCTGTCTAGAGTGTGTCCTCGACTGTGTGTGGGTCCATGCACATGCTGAATCAGGTCAAAAATGTTTAAAACAGTTTCTTTTGTAGTTTTGATTTCTGTATTATCTTTGAATATTAAAATCAGCTGAATAGAATAACAGTCAAACTAGGGATGCACTGAATGTTCGGCAACCAAAATAAATAATAAGCGAAAAGACAGAATAAATTGTACCGTGACGCAATTTAATAGAGGCGCGCACTAATGCAGCAAACATGTTGGCAGTGTGGAAGCATTTAAAACTAAAAAATTTTCAGTGTTAAGTAAATATTTTTAAATTGTTGTTTTGTAAATATTTTTTTCTTTGTAAAGCAAAACAAAACAGTAAAAAGCACATTTTGGCTATTTAATTTATGCAATGGTGAAAAAAATTAGCAAAATGGGTGGGGTGGGGGGCTTTTTCGAAAACTGTGTTCAGTATTCGGCCTTTGGCCCAGTGTTTCAATTTATTTGGCCTTGGCCAAGAATTTTCATTTTGGTGCATCCCTAAGTCAAACTCTATGGAAATCATTGATAACATTTCTGTGAAGTGTGAACTCTTCAACAAAGGCTGGAGAGTATTTTGGAGGCCTGTAAATAATGATAAACGATGCACATTTCAGCACAATCCCTAGATATTCAAAAGACAAATACTAACCAAATGAAACTTGCTTGCATTGATAGACCTCTTTAAAGAGCAACTACACCTCCACCTCTCCTAACAGTCCTACAGACACTCATGAAAGTAAAGTTAGGAGGACTGTAACAGTTAGGAGGGGCTGTTTCATGCCGCAGATTAGATGGGGCAGCCATATGGCTTGAGAAGGCCTTAGACTTTCTATCACATGATAAATTAGTTTGATGCATAATAGGCCGCAGATTAGATGGGGCAGCCATATGGCTTGAGAAGGCCTTAGACTTTCTATCACATGATAAAACAGAAACAGAGAAAGTTACAGGCACACACACTGGGTTCCCTGCTTGTTTTGTAAACATTTGTGAATGTTGCTGCTATCATAGCAGGGACCCTACACATATCACTGATAGCTGCTATCAGTTGGTTTTGGTTCATCTAGAGCAGATGGAGGAGGGTTTGGGCCCTGGCGTTGTGGTAGCAGCCGGAGAGCTCTCACAGGTGGAGGAGGACGAGCTGGGCCCACAGGCTTCGGTGGTTGTGGGGCCCACCGTTTTATAGCTGATATCTGGGGGCTTGCAGCGAAAGAGTGGGAGAGTTTGGTCCCAGCATACACCAGTTCCTCCATTTTCTGTGAGATGCTTAGAGGTGGAGATGCTGGAGAGAGGGATAATGTGTCTGGTGAGCGGGGCTGTGTCTCTGGTGTTTCCGGTGGCTGTAACATGTTGTCCTGGCTTCCCTGGCTGTTTCCAGAAAGTCGTCCTTGGGTGCTGAGTCTTGGAGCTGTTCTGATACGTCACAGTCTGTCTGTGATGAGGTCTGTGGGTAGGGCACAGCCATGATGTCCATGAGCAATGGTTGTTTTGGCTGCGTGGTGTTATTAGTGTCCTTGTGGGATGTGTCAACCACATGATGACATGAAGTCAAGTCAAATCAAGTCACCTTTATTTATAAAGCGCTTTATACAAAACAGATTGTGTCAAAGCAACTGAACAACATTAATTAGGAAAACAGTGCTTCAATAATGCAAAATGGTAATTCAAATGGTAAAGTCCTATGGTAATTCATACTCTGTCCAGATGTGTGTGTGTGTGCCATTCAGGTTGAGTAGGTTGGCACACATTACTGAAGGGTTATGGAGGGAGAAGTAGATATTGTCCTTTAGCACTCTTGCACCAAGTTTGTTTGGATGGAGGCCATCCAGTTTAAATAGTTGTCCATGGCCCCAGAAAAGACTGAAGTTGTCAATGAAGTTCACTCCTTTTATACTGCAGGTTCTTTGTAGCCATGTATTCAGCCCAAGCAACCGTGAAAACATGTTAGTTCCTAACATGAATGGTTCACTGATGAATGACTGAACTTCAAGTCTTTGAAGTGTTTCAAGGAGTTCACTGAAATCCTTCTTAAGGAGTTCTGGCTGCTCTTTCCGAATATCATTCTTCCTCACATGGATGATGATTCAATTTGCAGTCTTGTGCTTCATTAGAAAGTTCCGAAGTTCCTTGTTCACATCAGAGAAGACTGCTTGAAGAAAGCAGCATGTAGTTGTAGTTCTGCTATTGATATTTCTGATAATAGAGTCACCCACTATCAAGAGTCCTGGGCTCGGCTGCGCTCTGAGCTGAATGCCGCTGTCTGCTCGACCTTGAGCGCCTGTTAGTAGCGAAGTTAGCTTCTGGCTGATACGATCCATGTTCAGTCACATTTGGGGATTCCTTACCCACATTCATTAATGCTTCAAATCTGTTCTCGAGCTGTATAGCGGGTGGTAGAATACCAGTGTTTGCAAGCCTTGTCATAGCCGTATCTGGGAAAGATGATGCTACCGCAGCAATATGAGATACCAGCGACAATCTGATGTCTTGAGTGCCTTTGGGTCTCGCTCCCTGTTTGTGCCACCGATTAGTGTGATGATCAATTTCTGCTTGTTCCTCTACACTTTGTATAAACTGTTGAGATTCACAGGACTCACCGGCTGTATGCTGAGGAGGTTCGTGATTATGGTCTGCTGTGTGTTTCGCCCGTTTTGGAAGTCCAGCAAGCAACTTTGTTTCAAGAACCGCAATCCTTTATAGAAGTATATGCCAATTCATGCAGCAAGTAGATTCCACAAGAGGTATTTTCCTTCTTGTGTGTTTGAATGTAGGCAACTGTGTTTTACCGTCTCCGGAATGCAAGCTGCTGGCAGTGGGAGGCAAAGAGTCTTCTTTTTCGTGGTTTTATTCCAATCTTAAAAAGTTTTTCGTTTTAGTGTTTCTGCCAAAAATGTGTTGTTTAAGCACTGTGCTGATCTGCTGGAGTTAGAATCTTAGAAAAATTGGAGAAAAGTACATCAACAGAGAGCAAAGCATGGAGCAGTAAGCAGGAGCGTCCGAACAGTAGCAAAGCCGGAAGCAAGCCTCTATTTATTTACTGACATTTTTCTATTTATTGACATGTACATATTTACTGAGATTTGAGTATTTATTTATTCATTCACTTATTTATTTTGATAATAAAACCTTATAGTTTTTACTTATCCATACTTACCTGGTGTATTTACCTGGATTCACCATACTTACCTGCAGGCTTAGCTTGTAAATAGTGATACAAGAGGTGTGTAATAGTTTATAATACTAGTCGAGAGACATATCACTAGAACCCAGTACTCCACTCTAACAGAACTTGAGAGGGCAGGGGGCACTACACATATATAAAATAATAAAACAAATAAAAATGACACACTACTTTTAAAAGGAAATATACAGTCTGTAAAACTCACACCATATTCATTTCTGTAAAGCCTTTAGACTTATGAAGGATCTAAAAATTCTAAACAGAAATGTGCATGTGTGTGGTAACATAAATCTTGATTTCTGCCTTCTTGTCATTATCTCTGTTATTTTACTTTCCACATATACACTACTTGTCAAAAGTAAAAAAAATTGAAGGTTTTTGTAAGAAGTCTCTTATTTGAACAAATGCTGCATTTATTTACTCAAATATAGAGTAAAAACAGCAATATTGTCTAAACAATATTGATTTCACAGTCTAAAATCACTTTCTGTTTTTGTTTACAGTAGCTATATTATAATTTAAAAAATAAAATATCCATCTTAAAGGGGTCATATGATGCGATTTCAATTTTTCCTTTCTCTTTGGAGTGTTACAAGCTCTTGGTGCATAAAGAAGATCTGTAAAGTTGCAAAGACTAAAGACTTAAATCCAAACATATATTCTTTATAAAAGTTAAGACTTGTCCACGCCCCCCTAAAACGCCTCGTTTAAACACCCCCCCCACGTCTACTGTAGGGCTGCACGATTAATCAAAATGGAATTGAAATCGTGGTTGGACAGAAGCTGCGACTGTCATCCGTATCTTTCAGTAAAGCACTATTCTGTGATCAGTAGTAAATCTGATTTTTTTTTTATGGGTAACTTCTCAGTGAATTACGGCTCTGTGTAGTAAATGCTGTTCCACCTGAAAGCATGTGATGATGATTTACTGCTGATTACAGAACCGGCTTTACTAACAAAAGGCACATGACAATCGCATTCGATTAATTGTGCATAATGTTCTTTTTAGCAACATCATATGACCCCTTTAAGGTTTTTTTTTTTGTTTGTTTGTTTGTTTTGTTTAGTTTTTTTACATCACAAGGCGATGTTGTGAGACAGCAATTTTCCATTGCTTATGCTTTGGTATGATAACACTTTTTAAATTTGTGCTGATCTAAGCACTGAGAAAGATTTTTTAATAAACATATCTCTATTAATTAGTTTGGATATCAGTCAAAACCGACATCTTTTGGTGTGATCTGCTAGGCTTGATCCAACATCCTGGTGTGTTGGCACAATGTGACACTCACTCAAAGGTCCAGTTGTAGTCAGGTGTCACCCGCTCCAAGAGGTCCATCTTGGCTCCAGGGACGCTGCATATGGGCCTGTTCCAGTTGTCTCTGATCCTCATGTACAGATTCCTGGTGTAGAAGTTCTCAAAGTCCTGGTACAGTGGAACAAAATCCTGGGAACAGAGCATCGAAAGCGAAAACATAACACTACATTTTGTGAATAACATGACTAGTGATGCATTCGTGAATCACAAATGTGTTTTCCATAGAAGAACTGGCCCAATGACTGAGCCAGGTTTGTTTCTTCTCCATTTCTTGCCACTGATCGCCTTTGGCTTGCTTAATTGGGGTTAAAAAGACACTTTGAGAACAAAACTTGAACTGACTTAAGCTGGATGATAGATGGTACTATCAGCTTCTGAAGAACTGCTTTAACTGAATGGAACTGAATAATAACATTTGTCTTTTTAGAGATGGTTTGCAGCAGAATTTGAATTTTGTCTCTTATCTGATCAAGTTTTCATCATTGATTCTGTTATTTTCCTGTTTATTATTGTAAAGATGCTTTAAAACCGAAGATCAGCAGTCAGTTTAACTGCTCAGGACAAATAAGGGACTTATGAACAAGTATTACAAAACAGCACTAAATATAACTGAATTTACACTAAAAACTGAATTTACACTAAAAAACTAAAAGCCTGGTTTGACCATTCAGGTGACAATGCAAAGTTTTAAAAATTGTATTTAAACAAGGTCTTTAGTGTACATTCAGTTATTACTTTGTCTTGAGGATTACATGTAAACATCTGTTATGCGAAACATTACCCAGGGAAGCATGAAATAAATAAAAGTCAGGTAAACACCACAAATATGTTATACCGTACCTTCTGTTCTTCTCTCTCTCTGGCCAGATGACACTTCTCAAACTTCCAGTCCCTCAGGAAATCTCGCAGATAGCCAAAAATGGTAAGGATGCCATAGCCCATGTAGGTAAGGACGGCAACCAGCAGCGGCGTCTCCTCAAACGACTCCACAAATGGCTTTTTATAAAGCGAAGTGCATGAAGCATGATGGCTCTGTGGGGGAAATGATGAATATGAAGTGAATCTACATTGAAAAATGAATATCTAAACACTACAAAAGGCACCAACGTAAACATCAACAGCATAAAACAACATTAACGTACAGCTAGTCTGATAAAAACCAGATTATAGTAGATTCAGTTTGTCCACACTAGATTAAAGACAAATCATTTCATGATAGGTGGAGCACAGAAAGAATACACATAGAACCAGAATAATGCTGAAATTTAGGGATGGGCTCTTTTAAGTTGGGCTAGAAAGCAACTATCTAATAACACCCTGAACATTTTAGTAATTACATCATAATTTCGCTGGTAGTCACCCATACTCACATTCTCTATAGAAACTGTACAACTATAGTTAGGACTGAAACTGCTAACAGCTTCAAACATGAGGTTACAGATACCAGAGATGATCAGAAGAGCAAAACTCCATTTATCACTCCGGCCACGAAAATGAACCAGAGTTTGTCCTTACACTCACACTGCTTAACAGCAGTACGTGATCAAACTCATGTTTCTCTTAACTGCATCCACTCTAAAACCTGCCCTTCCTGTAAGAAATGGCTTGATCCCTCTGTTCCAGATCCCTGAATCAGCCTCCTTATGTAAAGCTCAGTTAAGTCAGGGTTAACAGTTTGTGTCAGTGCTCAGTGAGAAAGCCTTTGCGGGAAAACCTGCATTGCTAAATACAGGAAAGTCTTATATTTGTTCAGTTTCTAAAGTCAGTCAGTAAATGTTGCTTCCTGAAACAAGGCAGACAAACCTTCTTTTAATAAGGATTGGAAATGTTAACTCAAACTACTGAAACTACTTACAGTAGGGCTGGATGAGATATTTTCATGATATTCATTATACATCCCAATATTTTTATAATTTTTCTGAAATGGCTTGAGAAATTAGTCATTTTCTTCATAATGTTAGGAACACCACAAACTACAAGGAATCTGATCATTTCAATTCTGACTTGGGCCACTTCCATATGTACACTTAAATCTAACATTTGGCCACAAAAGTGTGTAAAGCCTAAATAAATAAACGAGGTAATTATATGGTAATCATATTTACATATAAATTTTAATAAATGAAAAATCCAATTTTTGAGCTATTAGACAAGTCACTCAAAATCAGTTTTGAATCGATTCACTGATCACAGATCATTTGATACGATTCTCTGAAAAGAATCTTATTAACTTTTTTTTAACAAATTATTTCAATAATCGACATACTGGCAAGACCTACTTCGCATGCCTCGCCTGTTACGTTTACTGTAAGCTTTAAAAAAACAAAAAAAAAAAACAATACTGCACACCTGACCCATAGGTCCATTTTGATGAGAAGGACATTGTACAAGAAAAACTAGCTTGACAACACGCTCATATTCTTGGAAAAGTTGTTTCTCCCATGCAGCTCAGAAGTGCGCTGGGCAAACATCCTCAGGTTGCAAAGAACAAAGCGTTGCTCTCCAGTTACATGACAGAACACTACACTGTTATTTTCCACGCTTGTGTCAATACAAATGGAGACAACCAAACACTAACCCCAAACAATTCATTTGATCCCATAACCATTCATCTCAATGCAATGGGCTGCTGATGCTTTTCATTGTTGAGCATTAAAAGTGGGCATTATATAATAACCTCAACTTTCATAAAGTCATGAACAAACATTATATAATGTTTAACAGATCAGTAATTATTTACATTTGAATGTGAAAATAATGGAAGATTATTCACATCCAGTACACATCCAACTACTTGAATGCATAACTTATTACTTGTTTTATAGTACTGGATTCTGACTGGTCAACATAGAGCTCTAACTGTAGTAAAATTCACAATACAGTATCAGCTATGACATGAGACAGCAGTTCACCATATGTGCACAACACCCACAGAGAACAAACACTAACTTCAGTTTGCAGGACAGGAACTGTTTCTTCTAGCAGAAGGATGACACTTACCGAATTTGCTTGAAAATTAACAAAATTCTGTTCTTAATTTTTTAATGAATATCAGACACTTTAAAGAGGGGGCCACGGACTTGTTGCCACAAGGACTATATCATTAAATAACTATAAGTTTAGGTTTAGTCAAAAGTCCAGTTAGACAAATGTTCTCCAGCAGTGGTGTTAAATGTTGCATCTTCAGTTTGCATCATTCTGTGAATCATAATCTGATGAACTAAAATTGCAATATCATCATATAATTCTTATTTTTACCATGATCATTTGATTGCTGCTGAGATAAATAAATAAACAAACAAAGAGGATTAACTGTATTAAAAAAACGCCAAGGGGCACTGTTAATAAATAATGTAATTATTTAAATTAACTGATTGACATTTCGTACATTTAAAATATACGTGGAAGATGCTACATATAACGGTTACGTTATATGAACATGAAAACTTCACAGAAAACACCCAACCACCTCCACTCTACACACGAATACAAGCCAGATGAACGCTCCTTACCTAAACTCGGAAACACAATATATAAACCCAGAATGAAACAGAAATATTTATATTCTAATTTAATTCAAAGTAACAGCATAAGCGGCTCCGGTGTGTACACTGAGCGTGTTTCCGGGTGTGTAGCTGTAGCGCAGGAGGCGGCCTCACCTTCTCCGCCGGGCGGCGGTGTCGCTTCTGTTGGAACAAGCAATGGTTCTTCACGAACCCATTCCCGCCCGCTTTCTTGTCTTGTTTCGTCCGGTGTAAGGCATCTCCGTTTATAAGCTTACTAGCGGAGTTTTGCGTCATGGCAGGCCGGCGATGTGTGCTGGGTCTCGGGATTCACTTGTGTAATCTGAATTTCCCGTATTCTCAAAAACCGTCGAATGACAAAACTACGCCCACTTCAAGATTACAGGAAAGGTCCCGCCTTCCACACGAACTCACAGCCAATGAGCAGCGCCGTGCGGGCGTGGCTTAAAAATAAATATTCGTAGCCAACTGACGTCATTGACCTATAGTAACCCGGCGTAAACCACCCAACCTTCCGTCTGTACGTCACACAAATTACGCTTTTTATAATTGGATGGTAGATAAGCCCTAGAGAGTAATGGAAACTCTGACCTATAGGTTAAATATCTACCTTTATGTAAACATTTGTGAGAAATACAAATATAAACAAATAAAACAATAACAACAAAAAAACTATACAAACAACTTTTTAAAAATAAATTACACAAATTAAAATATAAAAACATTTATTTTCTACAAATAAAATAAAGGCCTTAGCAACAAATAATGTACACAATTTAAAAGTTAAAAACTTTTCTGTTCGTTCACTGAAAGAAAGGCCTTAGCATTTGGAAAATGATTCTCAGGAGGTAAAACTAAACATTGTATGTGCATTTATTTTAAGCTTAACACAATATGGGACATCAGTTAAAGTTCAAAACCTTGATTTGTATTCATCACTCCTATTGGTTAAAGGCTAAAAAAGTAAAAACGTCAGACTCAGAATGGATAACTGCTCATCGTAATATGAGTGCATCCAGCGGCGTAGTTTTCGGGGGATGTGGGGGAGATAACCAACCCCAATAACCAAAACTAGCAAGTACAACCAATATTTATACCATGGTTAGTGGAAACCAAGAACAAGGCTATTTATTAATTATAGCGAAAGTTGAACATTATCTTAAAAAGGCAAATAAACTAAAAAACTGAATAAAAGAGAAAACATAATCTTGCACCAGCATTAACATATATTAAAGTCTTTTAAGATACTCATGACTGCCTAGAATTTATTACATTTTATTGTAGGCTTTTTTATTGTGGTAAATTTTGTCTAACTTGTTGTAAAACCGATAATAGATAGCCGTGAATAGATTTTTCCTATTTATATTATTTAATCTTTTTCCATTTGTATAACTAATTATTACTATTTGTTTCCAGATCCCTACTATCACTACAACTCGCAAACCACGCATCACACAATGTAGGCAGCGCAATCCTAACAACCTGCACACTCTGCCTATGTCTGCTAATACACTATCTTTTTCTATTGGTCTCTGGAATCGCCAGTCTGTTGTAAACAAAGCCGATTTCATTACTTCTATTATAAGTCATTCAAAGTTAAATCTCATGGCCCTGACAGAGACCTGGATCAAACCAGAGGACACTGCTACACCTGCAGCCCTCTCCAATAATTTCTCATTTTCCCACTCCCCCCCCCCGTTTGACTGGAAGAGGTGGAGGTACTGGTCTGCTCATCTCTAATGATTGGAAATTTAATCCTTTACCATCTTTGGGTATCAACAGTTCCTTTGAATCTCATTCCGTTACTGTTACCTACCCTCTTAAAATACATTTTGTAGTTGTCTATCGACCCCCAGGACCACTAGGTAACATTTTTGGATGAATTAGATGTGCTACTTTCAACCTTTCCTGAGGATGGTACTCCCCTAGTTATGCTTGGAGATTTCAACATCCACCTAGATAAACCTCTATCTGCTGACTTCCACACTCTGCTTACCTCTTTTGATCTCAACCGAGTGTCAACTACTGCTACTCACAAATCAGGCAAACAACTGGACCTTATTTACACACGACACTGCTCCACTGATCATGTACTGGTTACTCCACTGCACACCTCAGATCACTTCCTCCTCACTCTTAACCTCTACATGGTTCCTGACACATCATTTACCCCTCCACATCTCATCTTTCGACGTAACCTACGCTCACTCTCACCCTCCCGGCTATCTGCAATGGTTTCATCTTCGCTTCCTTCCCCTAAACTGTTAGCATCTTTTGATGCTAATAGTGCTACTGATACTTTCTGCTCCCACTCTTACATCTTGTTTAGACACTGTTTGCCCCTTGTCTTCCAGGCCAGCCCGTACCACCCCTTCAGCCCCTTGGTTATCTGATGTTCTACGCGAACACCGTTCTAAACTTAGAGCTGCTGAAAGGTTATGGCGCAAATCCAAAAATACTACTGACCTTAATGTGTATCAGTCACTCCTCTCTTCCTTTTCTGCTAATGTCTCCACTGCTAAAAAGACATACTACCATAACAAAATTAACAATTCGTCTAACTCTCGCATGCTTTTTAAAACATTTTCCTCGCTCCTTTGTCCTCCTCCTCCCCCTCCTGCTTCATCTCTAATAGCTGACGACTTTGCCACGTTTATCATTAATAAAATTAAAAACATCAGTGCACAGTTTTCCACACCACAATCCATCAAGCACATCTCACAAACAAACATACACTCATTCACATCCTTCTCTTCACTCTCTGAGGCAGAAGTCTCCAAACTCATCCTTTCTAATCATCCTACTACTTGTCCGCTTGATCCTATTCCATCTCCTTCAAGCCATTTCTCCTGCAGTTGTACCTGCACTCACTCACATCATTAACACATCCCTTCATACAGGTGTTGTCCCTTCATCATTTAGACAGGCTCGTATAACTCCACTCCTTAAAAAAACCCACCCTCAACCCATCTCTTTTAGAGAACTACAGACCAGTTTCCCCTCTCTTCCTTTCATTGCAAAAACACTTGAACGAGCTGTATTCAACCAAGTCTCTACCTTTCTCACACAGAACAACCTCCTTGACAGCAACCAATCTGGCTTCAGAAGTGGACATTCAACTGAGACTGCCTTGCTCTCAGTTGTTGAAGCCCTAAGACTGGCAAGAGCAGAATCCAAATCTTCAATACTTATCTTGCTTGATCTATCTGCTGCTTTTGACACGGTTAATCACCAGATCCTCCTGTCAACCCTACTGACAAAGGGCACCTCAGGAACCGCACTCCAGTGGTTTGAGTCTTACCTATCAGATAGGTCCTTCAAGGTATATTGGAGAGGTGAGGTGTCCAAGTCACAACATCTAACTACTGGTGTGCCTCAGGGCTCTGTTCTTGGACCATTTCTCTTCTCTGTCTACATGGCATCACTAGGTTCTGTCATTCAGAAACATGGCTTTTCATACCATTGCTATGCTGATGACACTCAACTCTACCTCTCATTCCATCCTGATGATCCATCGGTAGCTGCTCGCATCTCAGCTTGTCTAACAGACATTTCTTGCTGGATGAAGGACCATCACCTTCAACTCAACCTTGCCAAGACAGAACTGCTTGTGGTTCCAGCAAACCCATCGTTTCATCACAATTTCACCATCAAGTTAGGCACATCAACCATAACTCCTTCAAAAACAGCCAGAAACCTTGGAGTTATGATTGATGATCAGCTAACTTTCTCAGACCACATTGCTAAAACTGTCCGTTCCTGCAGATTTGCTTTATTCAACATGAGGAAAATCAGGCCCTTTCTTTCCGAACATGCTGCACAACTCCTTGTTCAAGCTCTTGTTCTGTCCAGGCTAGACTATTGCAACGCTCTCTTGGCAGGTCTTCCAGCCAGTTCTATCAAGCCTTTACAATTAATTCAGAACGCGGCAGCAAGATTAATTTTTAATGAGCTGAAAAGAATACACGTTTACACCTCTATTTATCAATTTGCACTAGCTACCAATAGCTGCTCGCATAAAATTCAAGGCATTGATGTTTGCATACAAAACAACCACTGGCTCTGCACCCCTTTACCTAAATCCATTACTTCAGACTTATGTGGCCCCTAGAAGCTTGCGTTCTGCAAGTGAACATCGCTTGATTGTGCAACACAAAAGAAGCACAAAGTCACTTTTACGGACTTTTAAATTAAATGTTCCCTCTGGTGGAATGACCTGCCCAACTCAATCCGAGCAGCTGAGTCCTTAGCCATCTTCAAGAATCGGCTTAAAACACATCTCTTCCATCTTTATTTGACCCTCTAACTTTTTCTAATTCTATTTAAAAAAAAAAAAAATCTAACTACCTTTCTAATCTTTTTGTATTCTATCTATTTTCTTTTCATTTATTATACAATTATAAAAAAAAGACCTCTTACACTAGCTTGCTCTATTCTTTTTCTATTCTATCTGTTTTCTTTTTATTTATTATATTATTTAAAATCCCTTGCTACGTATACTGTGTTTAAGCTAACTGAGACTTGCTAATAGCACTTATATATCATTGCTCTTTTGTTGTTTTTGATTGCTTCCATTGTCCTCATTTGTAAGTCGCTTTGGATAAAAGCGTCTGCTAAATGACTAAATGTATATTACAACTGTGAAATCATAATCTGTGAATAGATTTTTCCTATTTATATTACAACTGTGGCATGTTGTAGCTATTGTTTCTAAATGTGCAGTCTGTTATTATGACGAATAAAAATTAAGATTAAGAACAATGCTACACTCTTTAAGCAAGTACAAGTCAAATTGTAATTTAGATTTTCCCATGGCATGCTGAATTGAGAACATGAGAACATTCTGTCAAGCCAATAAGCGCATAAATAATATAAAATACTTTATATATCCTATGTAGGCTAAACAACTGTTTTTTTTTTAACTAGGCTATTACTTTATTGCAGTTATGTTATCAACCAACTTTGCTTGTGTGGATGATTTTACAAAAATAAACACATAGCCTAAGCAAACAAACCAATAAATAAAGCTTATGAGGGAACATGACCTGGGACTCCACTAAAACAGTTCACACTTCAATGTTCACAATGTTCAAACCAAAACTATGCCCCTGGACCCATATTATCATTATTTATATTCATTTAATAAGACCCATTTTATTTTGGAGTGGGTTGCCATATTAATATAACATGACTATTACTGGATTCACCTAATATCAAATGCTTAGTCTGATGTAATGCATCACAGTTTCTGTGTTCAAATGCTCTATTAGTTGCACAAGAAAATGACAAACAATGCTAATATACACTCATGATTTGCTGTAATACTACAGAAAATATAACCTTTATATTCATACTGAAATCTCAGATGTTCAGACAGTAATCATACAGTCAACTTTTATAAATCATTAAAATACTGGTATCTGAGATGCCATGAGCATGGAGACTGTAGTGTGATGATAGTTATCCCAAAGGTTGCAGGCTCGAGTCTTGTACTGGCGGGGATTGTTGGTGGAGGGAGTGAATGTACAGTGTTCTCTCCCACCTTGAATACTACAACCGAGGTGCCCTTGAGCAAGGCGCTGCAGCAAAAAAATAAATAAAAAAAAATAAAGAATGGCTGCCCACTGCTCCGGGTGTGTGTTTACTGCTGTGTGTGTGCACTTAGGATGGGATAAATGCAGAGCACTAATTCCAAATATGGCTTACTATACTTGGCCACAAGTCACGTCATAAATGTATGTATGCAGATTGAAAATTTCTACAATGTTTCTACAATGGCTTCTGCAAGGGAAAATATTTCATAAACCATCATCCAGTATAGTCTAAGATGACTGCCATATTAGCCAGCACAACATACATACATGCATTGATGGCATCTCACACTGATGAGTGGGCATGTTCCGGCGAAGAGCCTGAAACTCCCCCTCCATCTCAGTCTATGTGGCCCAGCATAGAATCAGAGCTGATCCGTGTTCTCACGTGCACTGTGGAGGAACTTGGCCTCGAGTGGTCGGCCCCAGAAGAGCCCGCCCCCGGACTCTTTGATGAATGGTTCCTAAAAGGACAACATCATCCTTCCTCCTGTCAGCGTCCAGCTCCTTTCATGCCTGTGGCGCATGATGAGCTCACCAAAACATGGCAGGCTCCGTACGCAGCGCGTGTTAACCCCTCGACTGCTGCAGCATACGCTGTCTGTGCTTCAAGTGTTTCAGGCTAAACTTCTCCGGAACATGGATGAGTCTGGCGAGGATCCTGGGGCCTTCACGGACCTGCGTACGGCGACAGATCTGGCCCTGAGTGGTACCAAGGTAACGACGCAGGCAGTGGGTAAGGCCATGGCTAGCCTGTGTGCTGGAGTGCCACCTATGGCTAAACTTGATGGACATCAGGGACGCCAAAAAGATGGCCTTCCTTGATTCCTCGGTTTCCCCCAAGCGACTTTTCAGCCCTGAGCACTTTACTGAGGCCCAAAAGATGTTACAAGCGCTGCGTCATTTCCTGATTTACCCAGATGGTAAGGAGGAAACACTTCTCGAAGCGCCAAGGTCCCCGCCCTCGTGTAGTGGTGGAACCTTAGCCTAAGAAGTCATCCTGATCTGTGTGCAGAGGGGAATTGAGAGATGGCAAGTTCTTGCAAATGCCAGAACCCCCTCGAAGGACACTCATGATCATTCCCCACCCCTTTGAGCACCTCTTTCATTGGTGGAGGTTTTTTAGTGTGGCACATCCTGCCAGTTCAGCATGTGCCACGAAACACCACCGATGCGATAGCAGACCCAAATACCTTAAAGAGCAAATTTCCTCTGCATACACTCACACTTGTCAGCTCTCCCACTTTGGACGGCAATCTATCATCAATAAAAATGTAGCCTCTGGCCATTCGGATGCTGGCTTGGAAAGCCATTCCTGGCTTGTCAGATTGGGTTCTAAAATCTATAGAATGAAGCTACTCGCTTCAGTTTGTTCGCAGGCTGCCTGTATTCACAAGGTGTTGTGCAGACTTTGGTGCAGGAGAACAAATCTCATGTTCTTTAAGCCGAAGTGCAAACACTGCTTAGGAAGGGTTCCGTGAAATCATCTGAGGGCATTTCAGAGGATGCTCTGCCTCATGGCACTCTTCTCACTACGAGCGGTTCATGTGCTGGGCAGACTGAACCAGAGAGCAGATATGTTATCAAGGTACAATGTAGCTCCAGGGGAATGGAGGCTACATCCCCAGACGGTTCAGATGATCTGGTCAGTTTTTGGCAGGGAAGAGGTCGACCTCTTCACCTCCAAGTACAACTATCACTGCCCAATCAATTTTTTGAGACAGTGGTATGGTCTGGCCCACGACTGGCCCAACACCCATCAGTACACCTTCTCTCTGATCGCCCTACTACCCCAGGTTATCAGGCGAGTCAGGGACACAAAGTGCTCTCTCCTTCTCAAGGCCCCTCTCTGGAGATACCAAGTAAGGTTTCTGGAGATGCTCTAGCTGTTATCTGCAGCACCGTGGTCAATACCACTGCGGAGAGACCTTCTCTTGCAGGCGCAGGGCAAGATTTGCCATCCCCATCCAGAACTGTGGAGCCTTCATATCTGGCCACTCGACGGGAGTCTAGCCAACTCCCAGCGAGAGTCACTAATTCCATTTTAAAGGCTAGAGCTCCATCTACAAAACACCTCTATGCCCTCAAGTGGTCAGTTTTCAGTGACTGGTGTTTAACATGGAGCCAGGATCCGGTATCATGGGACGTGTCCTACGTGCTAACCTTTTTGCAAGAGCTGCTGGATAAGGGTAGCACCCCTTCCATGCTCAAAGTCTATGTGGCAGCCATCACAGCAAATCACTCTCTCGAGGCTGGCCGGACAATTGGCAGAAACGACTTGGTCATTAATTTTCTTAGAGGCACTTGGTGGTTAAACCCTCGATTGCCCTAAGACTGTGTCAGTATGGGACTTGTCTATAGTCCTAAGAGCTCTCAAGAGCTCCCCCTTGGAGCCACTTCAAACAGCCAGCTTAAGGGTCATGACACTCAAAACCGCTCTACTTTTGGCCCTGGCGTCAGTCAAGTGAGTAGGGGACTTGCAAGCCCTGTCTGTCAGTGCTTCCTGTCTTCAGTTTGGACCCAACGACTGTAAAGTCACTCTCCAGCTGCGCAGAAGCTATGTACCAGAGGTGCGCTCAACTTTGTTTAGAGCCCAGGTCATTTCCCTTTTAGCCCTCCCTGAAACGGAATGGCAAACAGGGTCCAAACTTGCTATGCCCTGTCCGGGCACTGCGAGTTTACATTAAGCACTCGGAGTCATTCAGACAGTCAGAGCAGCTTTTTGTATGCTTTGGAGGCTGCTCTAAAGGGCTGCCTGTCACAAAGCAAAGGCTCTCTCCTTGGATAGTAGACACTATAGCTCTGGCTTATGCCTCTGCTGGCTTGCAATGCCCTTTGGGTGTGAGGACTCATTCCACCAGAGGAATGGCCTCCTCTTGGGCCTGGTCCAGTGGGATCTTTATTGGGGAGATTTGTGTGGCCGTCGGCTGGTCCTCAGCGTCTACATTCATTAGATTCTACAATTTGGACATCCCTGCCCTACAGGTGTGGGTAGTCTCTGCTTAATGCTTACTTTAGCCCCCCCTTTGGTTGGGGAGAGTTATCTCAAATAGACCTCAGAATGTTCCCGGGTCTCTTTGTGGCTCAGGTTTATGGAGCCCTAGCTGAGTGTTCCTGGGCCGAGCTCACAAAGCAGTCTAAGTTCTGCATCTGCTTATAGCATTGCACTACTGGATACGCTCCCCAACCAGTCGTCAGCAATGGCGCAACGGGAGTTACCTTTAGATAGGGAACGCTCTGGTTACTCAAGTAACCTTGGTTCCCCAAGATAAGGGAATGAGCATTGCGTAATTGGCCGTGCTATAGTTGCTTCAGTCATTGATTCTTATGAAATGGTGCCCCGGGCTGACGGTCGGCTCCACTCTCTCTGGCAAACTGAACCACTATTGGTTTGTGCAACTACACAAACGTTAACAAATCAGGCTTCAGTAACAGAGTAAACAGGAGTTTCCCCAACCAGTTGTCAATGATGATGCAACGGTCGTTCCTTTATCTTAGGGAACCGAGGTTACGTGAGTAATTGGAGAGTTAGCACAGTCCTTTTAGCCCCTACTGATGAAAGCCAAAGCTATAACTACACCTTCTGTGGATGATTTTCTCCAGTGTCATTTAAAATAATTCACTGAAAGTCTATTCTGAGAGAAGAATTTTTTTTTTTTTTTTTTTTTTGTCTGCAGCCTTTGATGGCATTACTCATGACAGTTGCAGTTAAAGGGCTTGGGACTTTGTATTCTCATGGTGCCATTAGCCAGTCAGAATCGTTATGACATAATTTCCTATTCAATGATTAGTCATACTCACCTTAATACCTTAGGTGGTATGGCTCATAAACAAGTGTGTCCAGAACTGAGGGCAAGATCACATACGTTTTACATCACACAAATCTTACACAGAGAAACTGGCAGAGAAACTGCCACTGAGATGAATGGACTGCTAACAGCTTTCTTCATGTATTATAGACCTCCTTGGTCTAGCTTTGGCACCAAACGGTGGTTTTTAATTATTAAGAAAATCTTATTTCTCAATAATTAAAGAAAAACTTTATGCTTTTATGGTTTATTCATTTAAGGTTAGATAATAGCTTATCTAACACATCAGTTCTCACTTCAAAATCGATGGGATTTTTTGCTTTAATGCTTTAAAAATGAAATATTTTTTATCCTATTGACACCCTAAAAACACCTCAAAACATTCTTAAATACTGTAATATACTGTTGTATAGCAATCCCAAACAATAGTTTTTTTCTTCCAGTAAGTTCCAAGGTGAGGTTTCTGTGGCTACATCAGAAGGTAACGAACGCTTAGTGGGGTGTGTTTCCTGTTACATAAACACTCACACATTAACTCAGATAGCTTGACTGATGAGAAATAGGTTATATTTTAAAAGCAATAGGCAATAAAGTGAAGGAAATGCTTCAAGGGACACATTCCAACAGCACAAAGTCAACAAGATCATGCCATTATGTTAGTATGTACTAGACCCAAAAAAAAAAAAAAAAAAAAAAAAAAAAAAACTCTATGTTTTTCATCACTGTCTCATATTCTCAGATCAAATGATGAGAATCTGGCATCATTATGATGCAGACTCATGGCCTGTAGGTATAGTGTAGTGTATAGCGTACAGCAGTGACCTGTAGAATGATGATCTTTGCATAATGGTGTTGCCCATTATGTGTAACCTCATTATGTAACTTTTCTAAGACTTGAGGATTCTCATATTATATACAGTAGTTTTTTTTTGTTTGTTGGCAGGGTTGTTTACGTTTCAAAGAAATCAGCCTAAATTACTTTATAATTGTCACTGCAGATTAAAATTATTGTCCTGATGAGATTTTTTCCTTATATAACTGAACTATTTCCAAATCTTTACACTTTAAGTCTACACTCTCAATACACTCTCATTGCTTTCCTTGTAACACTGCAGAGCACCAGGCTATAAACACAACAAGCAGTTTTACAAGAAAACTTGTCTTGTGTCCTTTTGTGTGCCATTCAGAAAAAAAATTATGTATTGCAGTTCACTTCCCGAGTTATCAGTCAAATGTCAAAATTGGAATTTGAAGCAGAATTAAAATCAAATAAAAAAAGTAAAAAACTGAAAAGAATATTTTTATTTTCTTCACCAACAGTTTATATATATGTTAATATGGATATATAGAATTTACTGGGAGCCAGAGCACCTGACATCTTGGGAAATTTAAAAGTGCTGGCTAATGTTAAACATTAATTTAGTAAGACTGTTATTCATGTTCGACTTTGCCAGTTGGAGATCACAAAAAATAATATTAAAGAGGCGTGTGAACTTGCAGGTATGATGTCAGACACTGTAATATACTCTGGTCTCCTCCCTGCTGACTGTGGTGATGAGATACATAGCAGACTGTCGTCACTCAATGACTGGATGTCTAAGTGGTGCCCGCAAAATATTTTTTTTTTAATTAAAAAATAACAGTTTTTGGGGCAGACCTGACCTTCAAAAAACAAACAGACTTCATAAATCAACCATCTGCTACAAGCTTCTCTCTAGAAATATGGCACATTGTCTTAGAGTTTGTACTTGACTAACTAGGGCCCAGGTCAGGAAGCAAACAGACTGGCTAAATCAACCATCTGCTAGCCACCTCACATCACAGAAATCAGTTAATTCTCAGCACATAGAGACTATTTCACCTAGACATAACACTATGGAGACTGTGTCTGTTCCCTGAACTAGAAAAGCGCTTTTTGTAAATGATATGATCGCTGATTATAACCTAATGTGCTCTGACAGAAACCTGGCTAAAACCAGATGATTACATTATTTTAAATGAATCTACCCCCCAAGATTACTGTTAGAAACATGAGCCGCATCCAAATGGTAAAGGGGAGGTGTTTTGCTACAACTCATAATGCTATTAATAAATACAGATTTTATTAACAAATTTGCTGATTTTCTATCAGAGTTAGTGCTGGCTGCAGATAAAGTCCTAATTGTTGGTGATTTTAATATCCATGTTAATAATGAAAAAGATGCATCAGGATCAACATTCATAGACATTCTGAACTCTATTGGGGTTAGACCAGTGGTTTTCAAACCAGTCCTGCAAGTACCCATAGCACCTCACATTTTGCATGTCACAATGACACACTGACACGTTTCAGGTCATGGAGATCCACTAATGAGCTGATGAGTTGAATCAGGTGTGACAGATGAGGGAGACACAGAAAATGTGCAGCGCTGGGGATACCCGCAGGACTGATTTGAAAACCACTGGGTTAGTTCAGACTCCAGATTTAATACTGTCACATGAAATTGATGTAAATGGTTTTGAAGTTCTGCAGCAAAGCGATGATATCTCAGATCATTATCTTGTCTTGTGTAAACTCCATATAGCTAAAATTGTAAATTCACTGTTCGGGCCAACCAGAAGCCATGGATGACAGGGGAGGTCTACAGACTCCTGAAGTTGCGTAATGCTGCCTTCAGAGCTGGAGATGAGGTGGGCCTGAGGACAGCTAGGGCCAACCTATCCCGCGGCATCAGAGAGGCTAAGAGACAGTACTCCAGGAGGATAGCCCATCGTTTCAGTGACAGCAGAGACACTCGGAGACTGTGGCAGGGGATACAGACTATTATGGAATACAAGCCCCCACCGCAGACCTGTGACAGCACTATCTCCCTGCTGAACGAGCTGAACGCCTTCTTCGCTCGCTTTGAGGCACAAAACAGCACCACTGCACAGAAGACTCCACCTCCTCCCGGCGACCAGGTGATGACGCTGTCCCCAGACAGCGAGAGGAGATCCCTCAGCAGGATCAATGCATGCAAAGCTCCGGTTTCTGACAAATATTCTTGGGCGTGTACTGAGAGACTGTTCAGTGGAACTCACTGATGTCTTCACAGACATTTTCAACATCTCGCTTAGTCAGGCTGTTGTCCCCACATGGTTTAAAGCTACCACCATCATTCAAGTCTCGAAGAAGCCGTCTCCATCCTGCTTCAATGACTACCCTCCAGTTGCACTTACTCCTATTCTCATGAAGTGCTTTGAACGGCTAGTCATGCACCACATCAAGTCTGCCCTCACCGCCTCCCTGGACCCCTTCCAGTTTGCATGATGCCATCGCCGCTACCCTCCACTCAACACTCACACATCTGGACAAAAAAGACTCATATGTCAGAATGCTGTTCATAAACTTCAGTTCAGCATTCAACACAATCATCCCTCAACAGCTCATTCACAAACTGGTCCAGCGGTGGCTCTACACTTTTCTGTGCAACTGGCTGTTGGACTTTCTGACTGGAAGACCTCAGGCAGTATGGGTTGGCAGCAACACATCCAGCACCATCACTGAACACTGGGGCCCCCCAAGGATGTGTGCTGAGCCCCCTCCTCTTCACTCTGTTGACCCACGACTGCACACCATCACACAACTCCAACCTCTTTATTAAGTTTGTGGATGACATGACTGTAGTGGGTCTCATTAGCAACAGAGATGAGACAAACTACAGGAGCGAGGTGAGTTGCCTGGCCGGCTGGTGCGGTGACAACAATCTCTCTCTGAATGTGGAGAAGATGAAGGAGATTGTTGTTGACTTCGGGAGAGTGCACACTCAGCATGCTTCTCTGACCATCAACAGTGCAACTGTGGAGAGATTGAGCAGGACCAAGTTCCTGGGTGTGCAAATCACAGAGGACTTCTCCTGGACTGACAACACCACAGCACTGGCCAAGAAAGCACAGCAGCGTCTCTACTTCCTCCGCAAACTGAGAAGAGCCAGAGCCCTGGCCCCCATCATGTGCACTTTCTACAGAGGCACCATCGAGAGCATTCTGACGAGCTGCATCACTGTGTGGTATGGCGCCAGCAACGCATCCTGCGGCAAGTTACTTCAATGCATAGTGAGAGCAGCTGAGAAGATCGTTAGTGTCTCCCTCACTTCCCTCCAGGACATTTATGGAAACAGTCTCACCCGTAAAGCCCCTCTGCATTGCAGGTGACCCCACCCACCCGTCACACAGCTTCTTCAGTCTGCTGCCATCAGGGAGGAGACTGCAGAGTCTCCTGGCCAGGACCAGTAGACTGAAGGACAGCTTCATTCATCAGGCTGTCAGGAAGCTGAACTCCCTCCTGACCTTGACCCCCCCTCTTTTTCCCCATGCACCACTGAACTCTGAACCTCAGAACCTCAGTGCTCATTTACGTTTAAGGAAGATTAAGGAAAACAGTTGTGGTATAAGGTGCACACTCGTGCCCTAAAGACAGCAGCCCAGAAAATGGAGAGCAGCTGGAGAAAAACAAAACTAGAGGTATTTCGTATTGCAAGGTGGAAAAGTACCCTATCCTGCAGAAAAGCATTAAAAACTGCTAGCTCTGATTACTTTTTGTCTAATTTAGAAGAAAACAAACATAACTACTATTAGAGATAAAATTCCAAACATAAAGCAATGAAAAATAAGTATCAGCAGGTGTTGACATTTCCCAACAGCACAGCAGTAATGACTTTATGAACTACTTCGATAGTCTAATCGATACTATTAGAGATAAAATTGTAACCATGCAGCCGTCAGCTACAGTATCACATCAGATAGTGTGCTATAGATTCCCTGAGGAACAATTCCACTCATTCTCTGCTATAGGAGAGGAAGAATTTTATAAACTTGTTAAATCATCTAAACCAACAACATGTACTGTATGTTAGACCCTATTCCATTTAAGTTCCCAAAAGAGGTGTTTCCAGAAATCATAGATCCTCTTCTGGCTATTTTTAATTTGTCATTGTAATTAGGATATGTCCCCCAAAAACCTAGCTGTTATTAAGCCTCCCATTAAAAAAACACAACTTGACCCCAAATATCTAGTTAATTACAGACTGATCTCGAATTTCCCATTAGCATGGTTCAAATTGTACTTATCTGACTGCCATCAGTTCGTAGCAGTGAATGAAGGGGTATCATATCTATCACTAGTACAGTATGGAGTACCTCAAGGCTCAGTACTAGAGCCAATACTTTTCATGCTTTACATTTTAGCCTTGGGAGATATCATCAGGAAACACTGTGTGAGCTTTCATTGTTATGCTGATGATACTCAGCTCTATATTTCTTTGTGGCCCGGCGAAACATACCAATTTGAAAAACGGAATGCATAGTCGATATAAAAGACTGGATGACGAGAAATTTCTTACTGCTAAATTCAGAAAAAAAAGAGGTGTTAATTATCGGACCTAAAACCTCAGCATGTAATAACCTAGAACACTGTCTAACACTTGATGGCTGCTCTGTCAATTCTTCGTCATCATTTAGGAATTCAGGTGTGCTATTTGATAGCACTCTTTCCTTTGAAAGCCACGTTTCTAGCATTTGTATAACTGCTTTTTTCCATCTCAAAAATATATCTAAATTGCGACCTATGCTTTTCAATGTCAAATGCAGAAACGTTAATTTATGCATTCATGACCTCAAGTCAAGTCAAATCAAGTCAAGTCATTATTTTCCAATTTGATACTGTAAAGCTGCTTTGACACAATCAGTATTGTTAAAAGCACTAATAATAAATAAATAAATAATATTTACTGTATGCACATTTATGCATTTGAAAAAAAAAAGTAATATAATTTTATAGCCCTCAAATTTATGAATCATTGCAGAAGAACACTTCCCAGAATGGCATTTTAATTCTGAAGAAAAATGTGGTGTATTATAAAATCTGTTTTGATATTTTTGTTAATTTCTTTGATGGCATTAAATTTAAATAACAATTTTTAATTTAAATAATAATAAAAATGTAAAAATGCAAAAATGTATTGTCATTTTACATACATCAAAGATCTACACAGCCATAATTACCCTAAACTGATGTAATTATATGTTTAGTTTAAAATCTTTCTTTTTTTCACATCCAAAATCAAAAATTGAAAGAGACAGTTCTTAGATGTTGAATATTGCCCTCCCCCTCATTAATATAAACCCTTAGCCCACTAACTTAAACATTTAAACCCTCAAATTCCCTAAATTCACAAACTCAAATTCTAATTTAATATTGAATTTGTTTCATTATATAATTTGGATCTGCTCCCTTTTTTTGTGTGTGTTCACTCCTACCTGCCCATCCTGTTAAATTAATTAAAGATGATATTAAATCATCTTAGTCAACCCGACTACACATCCATCCCCTTTTTAAAAACTGTCTATCTGTGTAGTACCAATATCCCTCGTGATTAACAGATATCTCTGCTTTGCTCTGACAGAACTACTACTTCATCTCAATCCTCAAGAAACTCCTGTCTACACTCTAAAAAAATAAAGGTGCTTCACGATGCCATAGAAGAACCTTTTTGTCTAAATGGTTCCATAAAGAACTTTTAACATCTGAAGAACCTTTCTGTTTCACAAAAAGTTCTTTGTGGCGAAAGAAGGTCCTCAAAACAAAAAAAGGCAAGAAAAAGAATGTGGTTCTTTAAAGAGCCTTTGACTGAATGGTTCTTTGAGGAACCAAAAAATGGTTCTTCTATGGCATCACTTGAAGAACATTTAGAAGCACCTTTATTTTTAAGATTGTAAATAAACAGACATTGCCCCTTAGCCACAGTTGTACTTTCAAGTAGCTATATGAGCCTGCTTTTTGTCCTTTGAATAGTTCTGACCGGTATAGCATTTCCTTGGGCCTGTAGTGTCTTCTCGTCTGCTCTTAGACATTCATGTTCATTTGATCTGAATGACAGAAAAATGTTTATTATTTTCATGTAAACAAATCCTCAAACCAATATGGGGTGTTCCCCAGGGATCAATTCTTAGCCGCTACTGTTTTAATCTACATGATTCTCCTTGTACAAAGTATGTGCCAGTGCTGCAGTGATGTATTTTTGTAGGCCAACTCAGAAGTTAGCATCACCCTGGTTCCCTCGGCAATAAAACAGATAGGATTTTTCCACTGGCTTTTGGATTATTGCAGAAAATAAACTATTTGACTAACACCAGTTTATGATTCTCAGATGTTTTGTTCATTATGAAACCCTTCAGAAATTGACACAACCTTTATGAATTTTGAGGTCTAAATTCCATTACCAAAAATAAAAATGCAGATGTAGCCTATAAACAAACTAAACCTTGGTTGCATGATTGTAACATCACCACCATTTACTGTAGCTTCTGGAAAAATGCTCTTTATATATATAGTCCCTAAAACTTTAATTTGGAATAGTCTGCAAGAATGTGATAATGAGGCTGTAAAACTGGACTAGTGAGTAGATGAGTTTAACTGTACGGCGTGGTGACATTCAGTGTCCTGACAACCTCTATAGTCCAGTTTAGCCATTTGTTAGAATCCACGTTTTTCAAGTAGAAGCTTTTCATTTATTTATTTATTTATTTATTTATTTAAATCACAAGGGGTGTTACTGATGTATTTTATGTTGTAGAATGAAATGTGAAAATGTCTTGACCTTAAGGATGCTCACATGCATCCCCTACGCTGCAATGCACTCTTATTGCACACCTCTGTCAAGTTTGCGTTGGGCTGGGCCTCGCAATGAATCTTTTTGAGGCATTTTAACCAGATGTTTATGTGATTTTTTTCCCTTCTTTTTGGAAGAGTTATATATTTTGACAAGCCTTTTTTCTATTAAAGAGTTTAGTGAACATCAATTTCTGTGAAAGCATACAGCATTTCATACAGCATTACATTCATCATGGCTGAACACCCCACACACAGACACCATGACAAATGATGCAATAAGCCAACAATAAAAGCAAGTCTGCCAACTGATCTTGCTCATATTGGTCCATTTGCAGTCTGAATTCCCTTCTTTATCAATGCAAAGATTAATGGTTTCATCTTACTTTTGAAAGTGTTTTTACAACCCAAACCAAGAGAACTGGGTCTGATTTACAGCTGATATTAAAAGAAAAGATAGTGTAGTTATTCTTTCTGAGACATGAAATTCTCTATTTTTTTTAATATATATATATGAGGGAGAGAGAGGTAAGTAGACCAAATAAAATGACAGTGTTGTGACTAATGTTACACAGTCCTTAATCCTTAAGTTGTCAAAATATTGCTAGACATCAATAAATGCAAACTTGGGGGTTTTATGCTGGTATTTGTATTGGATCTCACAAAAATTTATACATTGCATATAATTGCATATAAATTGCCATATTGTGTCTCATGGGTTAAAAACTGATTTTCTTACTTTATAAAGAGGTCATATTAAAACCTCTTTTTAAAAATTATTTATGCATTTTTTTATTTTAAAGGTATATATAGATTTGTTTTACCCTTCTTCTAGACTGAGACGTAACAAATAGTATTTTTTAAATTGTAAAAATTTGAAAAGTTACATTCTAATAATCCAAACAAACAGTGAAACATTCAAGTGAACATTATTTATATCAATCTTTATATCAAAGTCCCTTTGATGTGGCATCACTTCCACCACAACCATTTTAGCCTTTGTAATATTTTTTTAAAAAAGTCTAAAAAATAATTTCCAATGCATTGTAAATTTCACAAAATGAGTGAGGATTGTGAAATGAAGTTAACTATATTTATAAAGCACCTTTTACAAAAGACATCATTTCAAAGCAGCTTTACAGAAATAAAATAATAAATAATCATCTCAAGGGACCTAATATATGTAGTGGAAATGACATTTGTTCAGAACAGTAAAAGGAATTAAATCAATTCTCCTGTGACGTCTTATGTTTAAAGGAATGTTTAAAGGCCATAGAATCACCAATAACCAGTAAGTAAAGTTTTCTTAGTAAACATATAATTGGCTATTTACTGGTTAATTTTAAAGAGGGCTCTGTTTGACTGACACAACCATTACTTTCTTTTCTGAAGCATTCTGGAGCCCCAGACGTGCAGCTGAATGCTGTTTTAGTCTCTGCTCTAAAAGAACAAAAAGCTTTTTTGCTCAATGGACTGAAACAACCAGCCTGGAATATTGCTGGTTGTTCCTCCATGGACAGCAGATAAGAACCTATCAATCTTAGCTTTTGTCTCCTTGCCAAAGTTTCCATTATGACACAAAACAATGTGCTGGTTGTTTGGTCTTCAAACCATACAAAAGCTTGCAGAAGAACCAATTTCCTTAGGCCGTCATCAATGAGGAACTCATTTTTCTTGCTCTATGCATTTGGAAATACAAACAACAGAAGAAAGAGGACTCATTTTCTGCCTGTCGTAAAGAATTAAATACACCTGAAAACCTGGACAATGCTGAATTGAAATGAGAAACAAAATGAGAAAGGATATTTTGATAATGAGTGTTTGGCTGTAACAAGACGTATAGATTCTACCTTGATGTATTAAGCATGACTGGATTCTAAAGAGCTTCATAAAAGAGACAATTACAGTATATAATAACACTTCCTCCAGATTTCCTCCACAAAATGCATTGCAGAAACAAATTACTATATTTCTAAAAGGAAAATCTTTCTAAAAAGATTAGTAAATTAATTAATTAATAATAATAACAACAACTTCATATTGGCAATACTTTACACATAGCAGTTTAAGTGATATTACTTTTAAGAAATGACAAATTTCAGGCCTGATCACTACGCCATCCCCAAGTGCTATGTACTTGTAAAATTAGCCAATGAAATATGTGCAACAAAACAGCAACTTATTTTAACAGTGGACCTTGTGATTGCTAAATTTCCAGTGATATATTAATAGTAATCAAAAGGTAATAAATGGGACTGACATTCCTTTAAGCAACACATAAATCCCAGTACAGTTTTGAGCAGAGAAGTTGCTGTTATTTATTGGCCCTTTAAATTCTGTGGGGACATTTAATCATTAAGTCAATTGGGCTCATTTTTCAAGAAATAATTCAAATGTAGGAGGAAAAAAAAACCATAACCAAATATCATACAAGTCCAGGCATTTAAAATGAGTTGAAATTACTCAAGCATAGAATGTTTCAATTAGGAAACCTAAATCATATTAGCAACTTCTATATTAAACATTTCCAATGTGCAATCCATTGCAAAATGAAAGATAACCTTTGAGTTAGAGTGGCCTCATGACTCTTAGCAAGTTTTTTTGCATTCTGGCATAACAAATATAGCACTATA